>NC_049173.1:40670550-40965550 GCF_009769625.2 Cygnus olor
CGGCTATGGTCAGAAAGTTTCCCTGTTTAGATTTAGCATTGGTATTCCTAACAGCACTCAGCAACTAGAAAGGAGAACATGGAATGAAAATAGTCTTTTGTGGTGATTTTTTTTTTTTTTTGGCTGGGAGAAAATGAATGAGTATGTTTTTACTTGTGAGTCAGTGATGAATGTTTTCCACGTATGCCACTGCTGAGCTTCCTGTAGGTCATAACACATACAAGTGGGAGGAGAAGACAGTTATTTGGGAGAAGATCACAGCATTAACAAAAATCCTCAATTCCACTTCATGGTTTTAGTGAACCAAGAGAATTCTATTTAAAACTTGAAGATACGTTCTTAGATTTTCACACTGAACTGCAGTTCGCCTCCCACCAGAGCAATAAGGTCATATTTGCATGCCTTTTATTTTGCAGAAAAAAACGTTCATTTATCAGTTCTGTCCCTGGGTCCTATTAATCCATATGCATGTGCTTCTTTAATTGATTAAAAAAGTAATTCTTATGAAAATGATTAGACAGTTTCTATATACATAGCTCTCCGCTAATACATTTTTAGAGATCTACTACTGCCATAATAATTTAAACAATTTAGATCACTGGCTATACGGACATGTCATTTGATCTTGGAATAGCAAATTGATCCACTAACAGTTGCCCATGGCCCTTTGCCTATGTTGGAGTACTGTCCACCACCAGTTTATACCCACTTTATTTCTCAAACACTGTATATAAACAACCTCGCAAGGGAGCAGCGAGATTGTATAGCCCTTGCTAAAGGAAGCAGCATTGGTGGAGACACCTCATACCACTGTCAGAGCCCAGCCTGCTCTCAAGTCTCACACTGTGGCAGACTTTTCCAGGCATTATCCTTCCTTTCCTGTGTCTCCTTCCCAGCCCCACACTCTGTCTCTTGCACACAGGAGTTTGCACAGGGAATGGAAGGAAAGAAGGCACAGACTGATGCATGAAGAATGTGGTCTTTCCATCTCTCTATCATTTCCAACAGCCCTTCAAATTCGTCCTGACCTTCTAAGGCCTATTATAAATTCTCTCCTTACTTCAGTTTCTCCCAAAACACCTTTGCTGATTCTCAATACAGTCACAGTGAAATCCAACTGTGGAGCTTCTACCTAGTTTTCCAAAAGGTATTGTTTTTGTTAGCTTTTTAGAGCACCAGTCTGTGCTACATGCTGCTTCAACTGTATTTCAAATATGACTTTTTATTAATATCGTTGTGATTGCTTTCTTTCCTGACTCCATATAAGGACTAGGATTTGTTGTATCTCCTTTCTCTCCAAGCTTACTTGTCATCCAGAGTTACAATTTAGAAAAAAAAAAAGATGTTAATCTGACTAGTTGTCTGATAGTATTTGGCTTCTTCTAGATTAGGGGGGTTTTTGTGTCTTTAATATTTTAATAGTAACTCAGTACTGACTACTAAAAAGAAAAAACTTTTAATATTGCTGACTTAAGGACTATTACAGATAAGGTATATTTTGATCTACTCAGCAACATGAAAATGCTATATTTGCAGAATATATATATATATATATATTTGACCCAGCCAAAACCAGTGAAGAGAATAAAATTCAAGAATTCAAAAACTTAGGAACAAATATTTACAGAATATAAACATTTCTTCTATAGTCTGAAATCAATACGCAAGCAAAATTTTCACATTGAAAAAATGTACAGACTAATTTTTTATTTAACAGTTTTTCAGTCTTAACGAGGAGAGTTATCTGATCATCAGATACTTTTTTTTTTTTTGTCTTGCATTGATAGATAGTATAAAGGAAATTTTAAATAACATCACACCCAGAACTGGGTTCTTAATTTATTTTCTTTTAATGACATTTCACATGACTTAGACTCCTGAAATACATAATTCTGGTTTACATGATCAAAAGGGGATAAGAATCAATTCTGCAATTTGAAAATAGAACCTAAAAAATGAAAATTTTAAAACTGTACTATATTAGGAGCCTGCAGGAAAATATCAATTTAGAAGTCTTATAATGAATTGGCTGAATTTATATACAAGACAAATATAAAACTGAAATTTAAAAGTATTACTTGTTTAAGACAATGCTTGTATGCCTCAGTCATAAACCAGGACCTTGGGGTTAGTGTGCAGCACTAAGAAAGCACAGAAGAAGAGTTTTCATATAGCAAACACAAGACAATTATTCAGCAAGAGGTTGTTTGAGGGGTTTTTTGTTTGTTTGTTTTGTTTGTTTTGTTTTGTTGCCAATGTGTTCTGAGAGTATTGGCAAGAGAAGATTTATAAACAAAGGTATAATAATGAATTAGCCCAAATAGTACAGCCAGAGAATGCAAACCTTTTCAGTCATGCAAGTCCTTCTTCAGGTCATACACTATATAGTACCACAGATATTTCACGATTATGTCAAAGTCAGTTTTGCAAATATTTAGAATCAAAGTAAATGAGGTCAGTATTTTGTGGAAAAGACCAGTCAATTATCCTATAATTAAAGCCTGCATAATAATGCATTACACCATGGAATATAATTCACATTCAGTATGCAGCTGGACAACTGGTATTTCCTAACATCAGAATAATAGACTCAATAATCCCAATCTCAATAATTGTAAATCTCAATTCTCAATAATTCAAATCTCAATATTTATAATCTCAATAATTGTAGCACCAACTTGAAAATCTTGAAGATACAGAAGATGTAAAAGAAATTCTCCCCAGAATGGGTTGCTGGTTAGTGTTTTGTTTGATAAGCACAATGGCTTTATATTTTCCCTCTTCGTTAAAAACTGAGAAGAGTTGATTTTTTACCTTCCATTGATAAAATTTCAGAATGGTTTTGCAAGACTGACATACATATAGGACTAATATAGCTACATCTTTTTTTGACACATCTTCTTATTTCATGTGGCCTTCCACTGCTTGTTTTATTAAGTCAACTCTACCTTCTGCCCAAAGGAGGAAATATGCTTCCACACTGCATTAAATATCTTTGTAGAGCAGAAATGCTCATACCTGTAAAAGAAAAAGAAACTGTCTCTCTCTGATCTATAGAATCAGATTATGGATGGTTGATTTGCCGATCAGAACCCAGTCTTCACATACCTTCAACTGTAACTTACACGCAGGTGAGTCTTTGTGGTTCATTTGCTACAGTGTCTTAGCATCTGCAGGATACTGATATAAATGTCAGTTATTCATGCTTAAATCTGTCTATTTGATGACATCAGAAGTTGCCAGTGAAATTAAAAGCTTCAAAAGGTAGTAAATTATCTAAAATATCAGGTAAGAAATCAGCTGATTTACATTCACATAAAATGACAGTCTTTTAGAAGTCTCAGCAAACATAGAATACTAGAACATGATTTTAACAAGAGTCTGTCCCAGATGACCAGCAAAAATCAAAAGGTTTCACGGAAGTCCCAGAAAATGTAGCTGGTACGTCTGGTATTTTTGGTGTTGTCTCCTCAAGATTTTTTCCACTGGAAAATGAAATATTAACTAATGCAACATTATTCTATGATTCATAAATAGGGAAAATGGCATTAATTTACTTTATGTACATCAGAGGCACTTACCCAACTCAGTGTTTCTCAATACACAGTATTACCAACTGAAAAGGTGAGTAAATGGATTATTGCTCATGACTATGTTTTTCTGAGGTTTCAAACACTAGATGTGAATCTATAAAACTCAATTTTTTATTCAAAGGAGTAAACAACAGTTTATGCTATTAGACATGAATTGCTGCTTCATTAATTATTAGCTAGCCACTATGTCTTTATGGTGACAAAAGAATTTAGCTCGCACAGATCTTCATGCAACTTTCACCAGAGCTGGAGTATTATAATTAAAATAACACTTGTGTCAGTCATTAGGGCTTTCTTCCAAGTTCTGTTCATGCTTATATACTCATCATGCCTCTTCTTGTTTTTGTAACTCAGTGATGCACAGTGAGTTCTAAATACTGATTGTTCGAGGCCTGGATTGTTGGCTCCTTCCCTTACAGCGCTCTGGGCAAAATCATCATTTTTCTCATTTGTTCTATTCCTTTGCTTTTCAGGGGCAGAGCTATCAATGAAGATGATTTGCAATTTTGGTTGCACATCAAAACAGAAGATAGATCAACATGGCTCTGTGAGCAGAAGCTGTCTTGCAAGAATTTAAGCATACAGCTTAAGGAAAGCAACCACACTTCTTCTGTGTATGTAAAGTTTATAGGTAATTACCTGCATTGCCTTAGAAACTGAGCAATGTTTTGCGCCAAAGGTGAAACACCAGGCTTTTGCTAAATAAACATTTGTTGTATTTGGTAAAAATAGAAGGTGTGTATTTTTCACTTCAAACAGAAGCATATTAAAAAAGAGCTATGTGTAGTTTTTCAAGTTGCATTTAAATCTCCTGGCATTTTAAGATACAAAATTGTAAATAGTGTAACAGAAAACACCTGGATGCTTTGTATAATTGTTCTCTATCATCATAAACAGAATCTTCATTTGGAATTTTATTGCATATAATTTCTTTAAGCATATTGTTGTTTTTTGTTTGTTTGTTTTGTTTTGTTTTGTGCAGATTTCCTGAAGTTGGATTGTTACAACAAGCAAACTTGCAATGGAAAACAAGGGAGAAATAGGTTTCTCTCCCTTCTTGGAACAGGTCTACCATGTCAACAGAAGCAAAGACACTGTAGATTTGTTTGGGCAGTCAATATTTCTACAGGAATTCATCAGTTATTTTGATGTTCAGTTTAATCTTTATTATGGGCCCTTGCAAACATACTGTCACGCAGCTTTGGGAGTTCTTGATCAGTCATAAAATGATTCCATAAATTTACTTTCAGGCAGCTCTGGTGGTTTGCTTACCCTCATGCCCTTCCTGTAAAGCAACTTAATCTCTGTGCAAAGGTCTCTTCAGCTCTCTGTGCCAAGATATAAGTTCATAAATTCCTCATGATCAGTCTGAATTGCCAAAATAATGGTAATAGCTTCCAACTTGAATCATTAAGAGACGTGTTGCCAGAATGTTTTCAGACACCCTAGAAGGCAAATATAGGGTGTCTAAATCTTTCCCAGGTTTTCCAGAAATATCAAAAATCACAGGGTGACAATGGTCAAAGTTGGAGAGGATCTCTGTAGGTCATCAGGTCCAATGCCTTCCTGCTCAAGCAGCATCACCAGCAGGTTGCCCGTGACCATGTACAGATAGCTTTTGAAAATCTCCAAGTATAGAGACTTCACAACATCTCTGGGCAACCTGTGCCAGTGCTCAGACAACCTTGACAGTGAAGAACATTTTTCTTTTAGAAAAATAATAAGAAAAATTAATAAGTGGTGATGAGGAGGAACATAATTGATATAAGCTTTGCTCTAACAGAAGCTAGGAGTGATAACTCTCCTCAGGTTCTCTATGACCAATTCCTTGCAATTTCCACAGTGAGAAACTGTAAAGTTTAGCTTTTGTTTTTATGGCAATAGAAGTGTAACAAGTCCTGAAGCAAAGGAAAAGCCTTAATATAAATTATCAATGGAATAACAGGAAACCCATTGCCTGAAGTCATAAGAACCTGATGAATGAGTCAATAAATACACATGCACAAATACTCTTCATTCTTATCCACAATGTGAGAGTTGTCATCACTATTGGTCCTTAGCCATGATAACTTTACTGTTGCTTCCTAGTATAAGGGGCTTCATCCTATACATGAGTAGCTCTAAAAAAGTTATTACAGAGAGGGCAACAAAGGTAATAGTAATGATAGCAGAAGATACCATCTTAAAAATGCTTCACCTGCAAAGGCCTTCATCCCAATCAGGAGAACATTGAAATAGATGGGGAATAGGAAGGCTAGTTGCAGTTGCTAGAGAAGTTTCCAGTGGGTCTTTTTATCAAGATAATTTTTTTCTTCCTGCTCTGAGAAATATTTTTCTATATGTTTGTCTAATACATCACATCCAGCACATACATGATTATTCTTATAGAAATGCTCTGTTTGGCTTTCCAATACAGCTAGAGAAAAGTAAACAGAAATTCCTTTTGCCTAGTCCTGTCTGTGATGGCAATGTCCAACCCTTTTGTGAGTGCGGTTTTGCCTTGTTTCCCAGTTTGAGCCAACAATTACTGCTGACCATACCAAAGAAGGACTGCAGAATAGACCACCTTTTACCTTCAACCTCCTACCATCTACAATGGATACAATTTAATTTGGGTTTGCCATAAATAAAAACAGCTAACTTTTGACAAGTGTTCTGAGATGACTCCACCATCTTCACTTCTTGGAAAATTTGACAGTTCCATTTCAGTTATTTATTTGTGGAGCTCCACTAAAGATCAACAGCAGAATGTGCATGTCAGCCTTTTCAGGTGTGGAGGTGTCCTTTCAGGGTACGTAGCTTTTAAGTTTATTACTTTTGGGGTAATAATATCATTACTATGGTAATGACATAATATGTGTCACTTTTGGAAATGAGAAATTACACATAATTTGTATTTGCTTCAATCTTGTTTCTATAGTAGCAAGACTAGTAATTCTCATTAATGACTAGGTTGTTAGCATTGTTATTTTTGGTAATTCCAGGTTATTAATGTCCTTAGTTTTTCTGCATCTTCTTGATGACTTAATCTTGGTGACCGTTATAAGAAAAACTAGGTCCACTTTAATAAAACTATATTTCACAAAAATCAGAGAGTATCTTTTGAAACTAGTTTTAAAGTTAGTGCAGAATTAAGTTGAGAGAATAAAATCATTAAATTGTTTGGACTAAAGGCAAAATTCAGACTGGCTGGTAAACACAATTATTAACACAAGCCACACAACTCTGAGGGAAGTGCTGACATTATCATTTAACATTTCAGTTCACCAAGTTCATCTTTCCAGTAGAAAAGATATCCCCCTCTGTCCCCGTCCCCTGCCTCCCTGAGACAGAGGTTATCACGAGCTCATTTACCATTGGGATTCAATGTTAAAGGTTACACCTGGATGTCAGAAGGTCATTATTATCTCATTTTGATAACTGTGTATTCTGTAATATTTTATTATTCTTAAGAGCAAACAGCAGGCTGAATGCCTGTGTGATAAAGAATTACATATATAGTCTTCCAGTTACACTTCATATTAAGACTGCGTTTAAAACATTTATCCTTTAAAAAGTTATACAGATGTAATAAACAATTCTCAAACAAATTAATCTACCTTATTTTCTTAATGGTACTTTACAATATATTTGGCTCCTTTACCCATAAATTCTTATACATGTCCATAACTTTTCCCACCGACTGTTCATTTAAGTGAAGTCGCGTGTTAAAGGATCTGCAAAACTAAGCATCATTTATTTGCCTTTTTTTTTAAGATATATTTTTTCTTAAGAAGGCCTTAAAAATATAATTTATTGAAAATGCTTTGATATTACAGTTTATAATGTCTTTTATGCAATGTTATTAAAGTATGTAATGTAACAATCATTTAGTAAATATTAATAAAACATTTATAACCTCTTTCAGTTTAAAATACTACCATTATCTTCCTAATCAATATTAATCAGTAGAAGTTAGTGATCTACTTCTGCAGTTGGTAATTAATTTACTATGAGTTTGGGATTAAAAAATCTGAGATACAGCTGGATTTAAGAGAAAAACAGATGACTTGGAAATAAATGAAAGAGCAAGTTAAAGTAAAATATTCTTAGCCTTTATTATTCCCAATCCTAAGAAGTTTACTTGGAAGAGGTACAAGTTGACCAAGATAAATAAAATTTTAGCTTTTATTCTACAGCTGTGAAGATAAAATATGGTTAATTCTCCTGTAATTAGACATGAAAAAACCACTGCAGGTCATGAGAATTTTCTTTTGAGATGCCTCTGCAACTCTTGTTATAATATGTCCTACTTCTGTTCATACTCTTCAGCAGCACAGCTGCAACTTACACTTGTGTGCAAAATCAACAACAAAACACTTGTTTTTTTGATAACATCTACCAGTTCTGATACATACACAAAGAAACAAATCTTACCTCTCAATACCTTGTACATGAAGATATCTACTTAATTTCTTCCATACATTACAAATCAACTCAGAGCTTATTTTCACTGCAGGCTACTGTACTGAATTTATGGAGCTGAAAAGGATAATTTATTTTAATTAATAATTTCCTATCCTAAATGTTATTCAAGTTAAACATCTTTTCTTCTTGCATTAAATATATACATTTTAATATTTAAAATTACTATTAAAATAAGACTTTAAACTCCTGAGAATGGATTCTTAGGCGTTCTGTCCTCTCTTTAGGCAAAAGGAACAAACTAGTTATCTCACCTACCAGTCAATTCACTCTAGAAAGAGGATTTGTGGGAGACAGAAAAGATTGTGGCAGAATGCACTATGCTGCAACAGTAGCTAGTTGCCAAATGGCACTGTGGGTCAGCAGCCATTTAGCATATATTAAAGCAATGTGTAGGCTGCTGCAGTCTATGCCAAGACCAATGAATAACTCTTGCTTGGATGAGGGAACCTGGCTCATTTGCAGCCCTTTTCAACCTCCTGTGCTTATGGCTTCCTATCATATCTTAAGTATTCAGGTTCTTTACCGTAAAAAGATAATCAGCTTCAAGGAATCATTTAAGAGATGGATCTGTGAAAACTGAAATTAGATCAAACATCAGCATTAGTTTTATCAGCTATAAATTTTTACATACAAAATCAGATAAAGAAAGGCTAATGAGAAAAATCAATTTGTTTGAAAATATCTAATGCTTCAGTGGAAAATTCTTTCAGATACATTTTTGCTTGTAGAGCATAAGAAATTTCAAATCACACGTTGGAATTTTTTAAGCATTTGACACAAAGGAATATTGAGAACTAACAGCTTCCCTTCAATGTAGACTAAGAAATGAACATTAGTGCTTGTCAGACATTTTCTGTCGAGAGATTCTAACCAGAGTTTGTCAAAACTGAGACTTTTGGTAGGAGGTTTTGCAACAAGATGAAAGTTCCAGTAAAATCCAGAGTCACGATGAAATCTCAAGAGAAGCCATTGGTTACATGGGGCTAAGGAAAATTCAGTTTCTTCGTGAGCACCACCAAATGCTATTTACATGTTTGAAATTTCCAGGAGACTGACAACGTGGTGAGAGAGGTAGCTTTAACTGACTTTTTGTTGACCCTAAACAAATGACCAGTCCAAATCTAACAGTTTAACAGTACCTTGTGTATGCAGAGCTGGAACCTGCTTCTGATGTTTTGAACTCTGGACATGTTTTGTGTGATATATGCAACCTCATGTTTGTCCAAATTTACCAACATGCTCAGGAGAAGAGGTTCTACAGCTATGCAATCCACTTGATTGCCTTTACTGCACATGTCTCTGTAGTACAGCCAATTACTCAACCCTTAGAACATTTGATGGTGGTGCATTCACAAAGATTCAAGTTTCTGTCCTGCCAGATTTAGAAGTTGTATCTCTTCTGATAAGAATGATACAACCTACAGACTGCTCTTCCTTGCCAGAGCTGATTAATCCTAAACCAGTAGTTCCTCTGCAGTGGAAGAAACTTTTCCTCTTTAAGTAATAATTCATCGAAAAATGGAACCAATTTAGAAAGTCTTGGAAGGTCTTATTTTATTGTAGAACTACTTTTTCACCATCTTCAGCTTTACTGTTTTTTTTTTTTTCATCTTTAATATTACAAAAACTTGAGAGACTGCAGAATTCACAAGAGCATCTCAAATAATGGGAAAAACAAATTTATTCTCTTTCCGTAGTCTTTTGTGGTTCAGTTCCAGTTTAGAAGAATAAACCTGGGAGAAGAGAAAAGAGTAAGTTCATGCTATAAAGGAACTGTACGTCATATTTACTGCAGATAATTATTTTACTTTTTTTTTCTATTTCTTTGAAACATTTCTCTTTTACAGATTTTCCTTTAATTGTAAATACCATTCCATTCAATGGTAAAATCCCCCAAACTTCAGTAGTTGCTTGAACAATGAAAGTCACATGCAAATGACTTTTGCATAACATTCTAATAAATGATGTATACCCCGTGCAATTTTCTGGAGTTTTTAGCTGTGTCTTATGATTTTTATTTTTATTTTTCTGAGCTTTTAATTAATTTTATGATTTTAAACAAAAGATGGAAAACCTTTGTGTCAAAATATTTTCCATGGTAATCTGTTCTCCCTTACTTTACCAACACTGTATTAATACTAAAAATCTCTTCAGATTCCTTTATAATTATAAATATATATACATATATGACTTGGCAGCTCAGCAAACAGAGACAGACACAAACTACAGAAGTTATATTTTGCCCTTTCAATAATTTCTGAGGGTTATCATTTAAGTAGCAGTATTACATCTTTGCAGTTAACAGTGGCTGCTAACTTTAACCTTTGTACTACTGATGTTAAATCATGTTTCATTTTGAGTCTAGCCTTTTGTGCTGGGGTTTAAATATCATAGTGAGGACATTCACATGTATTTTAAGAGTACTTGCCAATACTGTTAGTTTGGTTACCATGCCTTATTTCTACTCACTCATGTGAGTAAAAAGATATATTTAGGGCTTGGGTGGGGGGATGGAGGGTTGGGGGTGCTAGAAGAAGTGATAATACAGGAGGTATCACATTCCTTCAAGATGAACAACTTACTTGCTGATTTTTAGCATACAACATTCATATCCTACAGTTACGTCACTTGTCAAGCCTTGAGATCTTCCATGACCAGAACTGACATAATATGCCAAACATTTAACAAAACCACATTTTCAAAGTGCTTTTAGAATGAATGATGCAGCACCATTCATACAATAACAGCAGATAACCTGAAATACCCTGCACAAGTATTGGTACCTCCAAAATGTACCAGTTATTGGGAATCTGTCATGACACTTTTTTTTTTTTTTTAAACTGGCTTTCAGTAAATTTTCATACGTTTCAAAAAGTTTCTACTGATTTTAGACTCATAAAGGGATAGCACTTATATTACTGAAAGTTGCTTTCTTCTGTTTTGTCTTTTCTCAGTGAACTAATTATTAGATTTCCAGTCGTATAAGAAACTAAATACTGAACATCAGTTGTTTTAAAGTGTAGTCACATTAAATTAGCTACGGACATTGTATCCTAATGCTTGCCTATCTGTATTTATCTCTATTTTTTCTCATATTATACTGTGCTATGTATATACTTGTATATATGTGGGTTTTGTGTTTTGTTTTTTTTTCCTTTTTTCTTTTTCTTTTTTCCAGTAAAATGATTTTAATATTTTTCTCCATTTTTTAATGATGGTTGCTATTTTCTTATGTATTTTAATATGTACCATTAATATGTGTAGAAATAGTTGACTCCACAGTGAGAGGTAATGTATTTTTTTAAAATCACATTAATTCTTTTTCTGGTAACCGATCAATCTTGTAACTTCAGCAGAGAATTTGCTTTAAAGTTCAAATAAAAAACTGTGTAATTTCCTTACAAAAGCTGTTCTCAGGAAACACAGGCACTTTGAGTATGTTTTGTAGAAGCTCTGAATTTGCAGATAATTTTATGAACTAGAACTTGACAAACTTTAAGGTTCCCCAGGTCTACAGTGTAGCATGTAGCAGTGAGTTTTTGCACAAGAAAAAAAAATCCTGTGAAAATCTAGCACAAAATGCTAAAAAGATGTAAATTAGCATAGCTTTATTAAGTTAGAAGAACACCAAGGGCAACCATGAGTCACTGAATATCATATACTGCATTTTTTTCTATAATGCTTCGTTTATAAGATATCCATCATTTCAAATTATGGATGTCCTGAATATGTATATTTTTTTTCATATCTAAACGACTTAACATCAATTTCACTTCACTTCATCACCAGACAGTCTTTGTCATTAAACACACAAAAAGCTGGTTTGCTTCCTATGTTCTCTAAGATCACATTAGATTGTCTAATAGCCACCTTTTAAAATAACAGTGTGATGGAAAAGTAGGGCTGGGAAGGGACTTCAAGAATCCATCTAGTTCACCCAATGCCTCAGACAAGACCAACTATAGCTATATTACTCCTGACATGTTTGTCTAAACCATTCTTAAAAACTAGCAAATAAGGGAGTTCCTGAAACATCCCTGGGCAATCTGCACCAGAGTTTCACTCTGTCTACTATTTTTTTCCCAAAGCCTAGCTCGAACATCTTTTTGTTGCTGAATTTAAGCCCTTTACTTCCTATCTTGTCTACAAAGACATTATAAATAGATAGTATTTTTAATCTGTAGGTCTTTGAAGATGGCTGCCTTCCTAAGTGAAGGAAGAACATTCTTTCAGCCATGGTCATACTCCCAAGACCTGTGGTCATTACTGCTTTTGTTCTCCAGGGTCTCTACAGCAGTGTGACTCCTGAGATGCCATCCTTAGCATTCTGAAGCCATACTAGTACTGCTCAGAGGAATAGGACAAACATACACAATGCTGGTATTCAAATATATAATAGATGCTGGAGCTGCTTGCACTGACACTGAGAAGTAGTAAAAGGAAGTCTGCATTCACAAGAATAAATTTAATTATTTGTATTGCTAATATAGTGTGACGGCTTTCTCCAGGCTGAAACTGGCAACATAATCTTCCAAGGACTTAAATAGGGAAAAGAGATCATATTCTTTGGCAGGAAATATATAACTCAGACAGATTTTCTGAAAAAGACGTTCTCTCTTATCAGCTGACATTCAGTGAAGTCCTGGAAGGGAAATTAATGAGATGAAAGGAAATTCCAAAATGTGGAGACCTAAGCAGGTACTCTGAGATCTCCTAAACAGATACTCTCAAAGATCTCAACTCTGCATCTTAGGATTGGGGATCTGGAAGCAAATCTGGCATGTCCGACTGCTCTGGGACTGGATCAATTCATCTGCCATTTCCCCACACCACCATGAAGTGCACAAGTTTGAACAAGTGGGGACAATTCCTCCATCTCTAATTATCTTATAGTATTTTCCTGTATGGCTTGGCTGCACCAGCTTTCTGTCTTAGGGTTTGGCCACCAGAGGGTAAAAGAAAGTATGAATATCAGACTAGTTTTTCAGACGCTAGCTCTTCAGAACTAGGCAAAAAGAGGATAAGATTTGTGGGAGTGTTTGCATAGAAAATATAGACATACTCTACACCACAGATTTCAGTCTCTTCAGGTGAAAAGGTAGAGGTAGTGTTATTTACAGCTAGGTCAAACAGATGTAAAGAAATTCAGCATTGAATACTATGTGAATGAAAAGACAGTTTTCACACAAATGGAAGACATACTGGGCAAATTCCCAATCCTATTGAAGTCTACAGCAAATCTTCCATGGTGCTAGAATTGCTCATTGATTTGTTACATATTAGATGCTTGAACAGTGCTTATGTTGAAACATAAAGCTGAGTTTGTAATCAAGATCACATGAATAGCTATTTACCTTTCATATTGATAATTCAGTGAATATCCAACTGAATGACTTAAGTTATTTTTTCAGAGGACTGTATTCTGTACTTGTAAGTGTATCTATTTATCATGTTTTTCTTAGCATTAATTTCTTACTTGTGGAATATGCACTACTCTTAAGTTGCATTACTGTTGTTTATCTATCCTTGGTCCCTCCTCTACTAAAATCTTTACAGTGCTGAAAAGACAGTAAGTGTGTGCTGTTTGCATAACAGGAGCTGAGACATTTATTGAGATATGCTCTGCATGTATTCTTTTTGTTACTGAATGTGATAATAGAAGTAGAGTGTGTTAAGGAGGCAATTCTTTCATAGAAGACAACCTGTCATATAGACTGTCCATCTTCAGTGTATGATATTACAACTAATCAAGTGTTTAGGCTTCCTCTAATGCTTTGCTTTATGCCCACAGGTAATCTTTTGCAACTAGCAATGAGACCACATTGCATGATATGGAAACATTCTTAAAAACATCTCAGCGAGAGACTCCTTACACATCACAGTGACTCTTAGAACAAATTATACATGTTTTATGTAGTCCAGGTTACCATGGTAAACATTTTCTTCATTAATAGAGAATAAATCGAAATAGAGAAAAGAAGATATGTAAGACTTGTTTTTAAGAAAAGCAACACTATCTTAAGCTATGAAGTGTGGCAGCATTTTAAAGTTTTTCAGTAAATAAACCCCAATACTTCCTTCCATTAAAACAAAGCAAAAAAAAAAAAAAAAAAAAAAAAAAAAAAAAAAGCCAAAAGACAGTTTTTCTAAGAGTGCAGAAGAAAACATTATGCAATCACTAACCTGATTCAGCTAGCACGGAGGCTGGAAGTCCAGTGTTCACCCCTTCAAATGAAAATTGTGTAGTAGTACCATGGGGTTCCGTACTCTGACTTTCATTTTTTTCTCTTTCTTTTCATCTTTTTCTCTTTTCTCTTTATTCCTCTTACAGCTGGCATTAACAGCCAGGCTAGGAGCTCTACTTAGGATGTGAAAGTCCTTGCTTTATTCCCTGTATATGTATTATAACTGGCAAGAATGTGTAGGTCAGTCTCTGCCTCGCTATGGCTCTTGAAGGTATTGCCTCAAACTTAATACAAGGGCAATCTCAGAGAACTAGATATTAACCTTGGTATTAATCTTACAGTTAGGCCTAAACAATTTACAGCCGCAGGAAAAAGGCAAAAAACTTTTCTTTGAAGAATTTCTCTTTCATCTAACTCTGATATGGACCTATTTCCCAACCCAAAGTGTTAAATGTTTGACTAGCACAGTGGAGGGTGGAACCCTTTTTTCTGTCTTCTGTGAAAATGGAGATAAATGCTTCCTAGTACATTAATTTCCAGTAAAGCAGCTTTGGTACATGCAAAAAGAAACTCTTACATGCCCACTGTTCTCTCCTGCCCAGATGTACAATGGGGCTGTTCCTTACAATTTCACTGAAGACAATGGCCTTGCAGACATGACTCAGCTAGAGGGTAGCCTGCAATCCAAATGTACTAATTACTGCAAGAGATACTTGCCAGAGCAATTTGCAGGAGGCCACCCCCAAATAAAAGTATGTTTTCAGGGCATCACATCTAAATGTTTCTGGAAATAGCTCCAGCTACTAAGAATTTTATACCTGTATTAGCCATATTATTGACTTCCTGTACCAGCATGTACAGTACAACTCAGGGAGAGCATCAGTTACTTTCATTTCAGGAAAGCAACACTTACTTAATGTCATGACTGAAACCAACTTGCTGGCAGTGAGGAAAGTGTAGAAGAAATGTACTGTCACTTCAATATTCCTGGGTATTCTTTATGTGTTTATTATATTGATTACATAACAGTTTAATTTATTGTTTGTTGTTGTTGTTGTTGTTGCTGTTTGTTTCTTGTTGTGTTTTTTTTTAACGCATATAATACTTTTTTTTTTTTCTTGTTAAGTGTTGTGGATTGCTGTTTTATATTGCTGCAGAAATCACTCTTCACCCATGAATGTAGTTGGACTTCAGCAATGGATATAGCTATACCCATGCAAAAACAGTGCCTTATTTTGTTTTTGTGTTCTTTTGGTTAGAAAATGTAAATTCAGTATCCTCATTACTACTGTATTCAAGTCTGTGTTAATGAGGTACTAATGTCTCTGGTTGGTAAGAGAGTGTATTTTCATGTACATGATGCAAACAAGGGGAAAGCTATTGCTGTAATTATTATTGCATTGCAAGATCTAAAAATATTCTTTAATTTATCATCCACAAGCAAGACATTTTTGAGCTTATTTAGTTTACTTTCATGGCATTCCTTGGTTTAAAAATAAAAGGAGAAGTTATCAACCAATCCAGAGAATATCATGAATTGTTGCAGTCTCTTAAGTTTTTCACAGTAAACTTAAGGTCTAAACAATAAAAACAGATAAATAGAGGATATGTCAAACTGAATTCTGGGTAATGATCAGATCAGCATGCTTTTATACAATTTCCATCACTTTGAATTTTAAATCACCTTTTAAAGGGCACTAAAGCATTCTTGCAAATTAGTCTGCACTCCAATTAATGCACCCAACATGACAATAAGACCAGTTTCAGCTTGGCTAAGCAGACCAGTCAACCAGGAGGATGTGACTTACTTGAGGACTTGGAGAGCCTATGCCTCCACCTTTTTTTCCTCTCTCTTCACAGCAGCTTAGGTCCAATTAGGCCAGTTAATCTGTCTAAAACCATTGGAAAGGAAGGATTTCTATAATAAATATGAAGCATAGTCTGGGAGGACATACAAATTAAGTCTACTCTTTTCAAAAGATAGAAAATTCCAATATTTCCCTCATCCTTCTATCTTAAAGGGGTACTTCTTTTGGTCAAGACCAAACTATTTTTCTCCACAGGGATTTTAACTTTAAGAGACCTTTTTGTGACATTTATTAACATGTAAAGGATTTCTTTTTTGTCTATTTATTTTTCATACTGTGCTCATTTTTGACATCCATTAAATTTTATAAGACTAGACTGCAAGCGGTAGTGATGAGAAATGCCAGGTTGCATTACAAGAAAATGTTCATAAATAGAAATGACTTTGTGTTTTTCAATCAAGAAGTAAATAATACTTGCTTGAATATATAGGCATTTGAGTAGCCTAATCTGCAATTTTGAGAGGGAAATTGAAGGGGGATAAAAAACAAATTATAAATATATGCTCATACATGGAACATATTTTAACAAGTTGAAAGAAAATTCTTGCAGAATGAATAAACTTTTTTACACAGTATTTAGCTCACTTGCTTCACTTGACTCAGAAAAAGAAATATTAAACCATCTCAGTCTTCTTTATCATCATCACTGGTGCATGGGAACTCTGGTGTATACTCACAGCACACTGTTAGAACTTTTTAATTCCTACTGTGCTTTACTGATGTTATTTGATTCAATTTTCCACATAAAATTCAAAGGTATATTATTTCAACAAAATCAGATGAGAAGCATTCAGTCAGAGGGAAAAAAAAAGTATAAAGATATGATTGGTTTTGGAATTGCTTCCATTTCTCCTCAGAGAACTCGTGTTTCTCTTGACTGCTACTGTTTTGTTTTGTTTTGTTTTATTTTGTTTTTTAATATCTCGAACCAGGATTTCAGAAAGAGAAGAGAAGCTTTAATGCCTGTAGTTCACCAACAGCATGCAATGGACTGCAGCCAAAGGTAATTATTTGAGTTCTTGTGGTAAAATGTTGGACTGTTCAGAAATTATTAGCAGGGTTACAAAATATATATATAGAGAGAGAAAAGGCCTGAAATATTTTTGGAATAAAAAAAGGTGATATTGAAATTTAATGATATTGAGCAGATCTTTATCTAAACACACAGAATTTCACATTAATACCTCTCTGTCCTACATGGATATTCTTAGTCATCTTTCCTCATCAGGAAAAAGACAGGTGACTGTCTTTTGAAAATGAATGTCTTTCTATAGGTATGTGATAGGCAATTTTTCCACAATTTTAATAAAATAAATTCTTTAAAAAGCTGAAAAATATGTTCATTTAAATTTTATAATTGTTATTTTGTTCTATTCTGTTATCATATACTTAAAAATATTGTCTTCTGAAGGAAGCAAAATAATATATTAAAAACACAATATTTCAACTTCACTGATATGAAATATTTCAACCATCTCCCCCTAAAAATTCAAAGAATGTAAAAGATTCTGCAAAATATAGCCATTCAGGTCAAAACTGCTCCAGTAGAGAATATTTACACCACTCTAGAAAAATCTTTAAGTTTTTAAATCAAATGCATTGAACTGGAAGCATGTAGCTGTTCTGAGCACCAGCAAATCAGTAGCAAGGTTTACTGATATATTGTGCCTGGCAATCTTAAGGTCAGTTACAGGGAAACTATATTTAATTGGGAAAATACAAAAAAAAAAAAAATGCATGAGAAATAAAGCTTTTGCAAAGCTGACAAATTAAAATATTTTCAAGATTCAAGATGTCCATTGGATAACCCTGACTTCATCACAGGTTTTGCATTCCTACTTATTAGAGCTATGTTGAAAAGGCTCTTCCCCCAGATACTATCTGAAGCTGTTTGCATACTTAGCTGCCTCAAAACAGAATGTTCTCTCATGCAGATCAACACTTAATATAAATGCTTTAACTGAAAGGAGTGATCTCCAAATTATCTTATGTTTGTTTGCCTTGCATTCTTGAAGAAATCTTCTTTATTAACTGATCTTCCTACCTCAGGTTTTATTAAAAAAAATCAACAACAACAAAATGGAAGGGATGATAGTCTTATCATAGGCTGATACAGAATCATAGGATCATATGTTATTGTTATCAGTTACACTGGTCTTTGTTTCCTTATTCAGAGATATAGCAATGTTAAATAAAACCATACACAAGCCTATTACAAACAGGAAGGAAACAATTAAAATAATCAAAGGCCAAGTTGCCAAAACATTTCATGGATAACTGGTGAAATCAGATATAGATGTGTAGTTTCAGAATCTGAGCAAAGCACCTACTGTACAATATGTGAAGGTGTACCAGAAAATGTGATTTAAAAATGAATGGGAGGACATGAAAGAAAAACTTAGCAAGTGCCATATCTATACCTAATTACAAATATGAACTATCGCATGAAATGCAATTAAACTTTTTGATAGATCAAAGCTCTCTTCTGCAATAAAAAAGGAAAATATTCTACTGTATATTTAAATTGTACAATTGAATTGTGTGAGGGACTAGCATGAATACTGTAAAACAAAATTGAAATAATACAAGAGGTGCTATAGGGTTTGCCTTGTGCATCAACTAGCACAGGCGTGATGCACAAATGCAATTATACAGATCATCTCATAAAGAAGATTAACTGCATGGAAGAATAAAAAACTTCTATCATCTAAAAACTTAATCACTGGCGTCTAATATTTTGCACATATGTTCACTAGGTTCTATGTACATTTATGAATAAAATGACTGCTACCGAGTACCAGTTCCCATTCAGGAAGAGGCTGCTACATTTTTCTTTATGAGCATTCCTTCTGCAGTGTTTCACTTTAGGGAGTTTGGTGGTCTGGGCAAAAACCTCTGAGCCAGGAGATGACTAGTTCTAGTTCAGGATGAGCTACTGGTTTGCTTGCACACCATAGGCAAGTCACCTGGCCTCTCTGTGCTTCAGTTGATCATGATGGAAAACTGTGAAAAGCAAGAAAGCAAATCACCTCAGGGCTCCAGCAAAAAATCAAAGGTAACATCTGAGCAAATCATTGCTGAATAGGTCCATTTTGTATTTATTTAAAATGAAATAATTCAATTAATGAGTACTTTCTTCAGAAACAAGTAGTGGATTTTGATAAAGAGCATAGAAATTTACAAAGTGCAGGTATACTGGATGCAAAGAAGTCAGGATCACACAAGTTATATGCTTACAGAACTACTATAAGGATTCATTCTTTTGGATAAATTGATAAGAGAAAAAATGCTAACTCACTTAAATCTGAGAAAACCACAGCAGGAAGGCTGAATTACAACCAATGGAAAGGTTTAAAAGAAGGAGCCGTGCAAAAATCAAGTCTGTAAGCAAGGGACTGATAACATAATACACATTTACGCTGGAAGAAAATGTTTATATATTTGCATGTAAATAAAAAAGGATTATACTGGTGACATTCTGTCTGTATCATACATATAGTTTCATATTTACCAAATTACATGCTGCTGGAGATTTATAAAGTGAAGAAATTCTGAATAATCCATCACAAAAGGATAAATAATATTTGAGAGAAAAAAAAAAAAAAAAAAGAAAAAAAAGCACTCTAAACCATGTTTTTCATTTTTAACCTAAACAAACTTACCTTTCAGGTGGCTACATCAGTAGTGAAAGATTATTTTGGTTATAAAATTGGGAAATTATAGGAACTGCTGTATCACAATGTAATGAGATAAAATAATAAATAATTTTGGTTTAAAGTGAAAAATACTTTGCAAGTAATTATTGTCAGCTTGTAAATGGTGTCTCTCTATAACCAACCAAGCATATAACAAGAAGATGAAAACGAGGCTTATTTTCACTTCATTTCACTTCTTTGTAATTGACAAGCTCTCTCTGGGTGTCAACTTTAAAAGATGACAAATCCTAAATCTTACAGGACTCAATTCAATAGTTCACCTCTCTAAACTGTTTGCAAATTAATCTACATTTTCAAATGAACCAAGCATGAAATATGACATCTATATTACAAAAATATTAATTTGCTTGTCTTTTTTCAAGACCCAAAGTAGCTTTAAAATACTCAGTTTGCTAAGAAAATGCATTGAAATACATAAATGTTCAATATTTTCTGTTTCTCAAGTTTACCTATCTGTTTTCGTGTTTTGTTCCAGTAAGCATTAGTTTCCTTCCGCAAAAATATACCTATTTGGCATTTTATATTGCATGGTAATTATACTTCAACTGCTTCAGTGACAAACCAAAACACATGAAAAATATTTCAGGGCTATACATATATACATATATATATATATATATACACAAAAGAAAATTGGAGATAAATTTTCCTCTTCTCCCAGGATGTTATCTTATTTCCCTTAATGACCCTTCCCTTGTTCAAATTTTGTATTGGAACTGCTTCAAACATGGTCTGATTCGGAGAAAACCAAAAGCACTAAGTGAGAATAAGAACATAGTCCTCTGTTTTATAGCTGTGTTCCTCTTTTCCTGGCACACGTGTCTACTTAAGTGTAGACATGGCATAACTTTCATCATGGCATAACTTTCTCTCTTTACTAACTGAAAATCCACAAAAGCAAATTTATTCTTAAAATTAGATTTTTTTTTTCCCTTCTATACACAAAAGTTAAATGCAAATGAGGTTTTTCAGTCAAGATATGGAGCATTTGCAGAGCTGTTTAAAACTAAATGTCCAAATCATGCACCTCAGGAAATAGATCGAAACTTAGCACAGCCCTCTCTTGGAGAGTAAGTGCACCACCACTGTGCATCTGAGCTTCACAGTGTTTCTATATTCTTGATCCGTCCTCAAAACAGAAACTGCACCTGTTGTACTGTTTCTTCAGTTAAAAAGGAATACTTCTGTTTCTTACTTAGGGACCAGCTTTCTGAGCAGTATTCTCTGCCGCTGCTTACTGAATTAAATGTACACAAATTATACGAAATTTAATTTCAAATAGACCAACACTTTGAGCTGGAATGTAGGCTTTTAAGTGTAAAAACAATAAAATAAATTGATTTATTTAAAGGATATATTGAAAAACCTTTTCTTAAAAATTTTGAAAAGCATTATAAAATGCCAAAGGACAAAAAAAAAAAATAAGGGGTTTATCAGATGAGATTCATGAGATTTAGGTCTGCTCAATAGAAGGTTTGGTTTGGTTTGGTTTGGTTTGGGTTGGGTTGGGTGGGTTTTTTTGTCCATGGCTACTACACATCAGTAAATTATGTTTCCTCTATTCACAATGAAATATTTTTGCCTACATAATTATCTAAAACCCAAAAGGCATATTGTAACCACACAGTATTTTTGAAATAAAGAATATGAGATTGAATAGAAAGATCTCATAATATATGTTCTTTGACTTTTACCTCAGGTTTTCCTTATAGTTCTCAATCCAACTAGAATTTTGTCTCAAAAAATGTCTTGCTAGCATTTTTGCAGCTGAGACCTATTACAGGTGGTACCTGTTTGTTAAATACTCTAGCTACTTCCCTTAGCAAATGGAAGCAGACGAAAAGTAAATATTGCCTTGCAGAACAGAATAGGAACAAGTACAGACAAATGACAGTACTGAAACCTGAAGTCAAATATATGTATACTTGTATGCTATTCTATTATATTTATATTTCTCTTATATTTCTATTTCTGTTGTTCATTAAAGCAACAGCAAGAAGGTAGTAAGCACATGACTGCTTCATGCTTAATAATTAAATCTGATTTAGGTAGGAATATACCCTCAGTTTTCCCATTTCAGAAAGAAAGTCTTACTAGCCTTGTTACCAGCCAACATCCAGTATGTACTCAAAATCATATGCTCCCACCAGCAACCACTTGCAGTCTACAACAAAATTATGGGCAGACGCACAACAGGTGTTTCTATGATGATCTATTCTACAGTGATCTTCCATAAACTAATCTTCATAGTTTTTCTCTGTTAAAATATGTGAAGAGGTCAGTTCTTTTCCTCTCCCACTCCTCTGTTTTTTTCTGCCTCCCTCCTTCACAATGTTTTTGAGGATTCATTAATACCCTTTTATAGTGTTAAATATGCCTATCAAATTAATTTATATCTATCACTTTTATACATCTTCTTGCATGTTTTGTTGTGACATGTTAACAGGATTGAATCTAGAGAAATTTTAGAGGCATTCTATCAGTCACTTTATCGTCAGATGCTTGCTAACTCTGTATCTAGTCTTCAGTGTACAAGTATCAAAAGCCATTTTGATGTCCAAGCAGATTATGTTTGTTGCTTCACCCCTGTCAGCTCTCATTGTCACCTCCTCAAACAAGTTAATAGCATTTGACAAGCATGGCTTCCCCTTTATAAATGTCCTGGTTGTCTTTGAACAGCCTGCACCTGTCCAAGTGTTCTCCCATTTTGTCCCTAATCAATGACCCTAGAATTGCTCCCAGTTTCCTTTTTTTTTTTTTTTTTTTCATACACTGAAATGTTTAGTTCAGCTTGAGAATCTTGCTCTAAAAACTCAGGAAATGTTAGTTACTCCGTGTACAGTATCTCTAATGTGTATCTACACGTGTATTTTTAGCAACCTTCACCACAACATTCCAGAATCCCAAAAGTGCTTATTTCATGTGAAAGGTAGAAATATAATATATCTGTTTTCCAGAGAAGGAACAGAGCACCTCTGTAAAGGAAACGGTGAATCAAATCTTTTATGCTTGAATCACTGAAGTATCTTGTCACTATAAATCCTTGTCATTTGGGTGAAAGGAAAAGGACAACTTTCAAGATGTTCTCTAGTTTCTGGTGCAACAGGGAGTAGATGACTCCTGGCAAGTCAAATAAACTATCTCAAGTCCAAAATACAACTATTTTAAAATAGTATTGAATAAAGCTGAGTTTGTTCCTGACTGATTTTGAAGAAATGTATTTTATTGTATATTAACGAAGCTCAGGTTCCCTATCTTTCCTGAGGGCCATCTCATTAGCAGTGTAAGAAATTAATCTTTTAGGTAGAATAATGAACTTAATAGCAAGTCTCTGAACTTCCATGTGTAGGTGGAAGAAGAGCTGGAATAAACAAATTCTGCAAGTCTAAATTTCAGTATTAGCAGTACCAGTGTCATTCCCATACTGTTGCAGCTCATATGAACACAAAAACACTGATAAAGATTTAAATATTCACCTTATTTCACTGAAAACAAGCAGTTACTTTTTTTTTTTTTTTTGGTTTTACAGCATTTGTAGTTACACAATTAAACTTTCTAGCAAAATGAAATCTGAATGCTACTTGTTCCAAATTTAAATGATCAAATAATTCCTTCATTTTTACTCCTTTTAATCTCAGCAAAAATTTCTTGCCAGTCATTCTAGAAAAAATAATAATAATAATAATAATTGGAGATGGACTCAGATCTTTATTGTATGCAATCTACAGAGAATACAGAAAGGTACGTTACTGTTCCATGACTCTTCAGAATGCACTGAGTCCTAAAACTTTCTCCCTACTACAATGAAAGGTTGCATCTATAAACATTTTTGAATGTTCCTTTAGCTCTTTATTTTCTCTAGTCCTGTGTCTTCTCCATGATCCAGGAAGATCTCAAGATATTTTTTAAAGTAGACTCTGGAGGATTTGCACCCAGCGTCACTTATAGCGGCAGTGGCTTTTGCTATCCTATAAAACCTGTCATTTAGAGAAAGAGTAAGTAAGAAAGAGCAACTGCCCTTGCTTGAAAAGGCAGCTTTTTCTGCCTCACAGAAAAAAAAAAAAAAAACCTACCTTCCATTCTCTTTTTTTTTTAAACAGTACAGGTTCTCTTTCTGTTTTTATTTTCCCTAATCTATTGTTATGTGGAAAAATCTTAAACGTTAGAAATGTATACTATATAACGTATATGATATATAGTATATAACACATAAAATATAATTAATATATATCATATATATGTAATCTGTAATATATAATGCATTAATACATAATAATCTATAACATGAACTGCTCTCATCTTTTTATCTTCTCACCTCCATTTAGATGGCTAGTTATTTGCTGAGCAGTTAAGGACATAAATATCAAGTCTGTATGTGCCAGATATCAAGAATGTAAATATTTTCAAGAAACAATGTAAAATCTTTCAAATTTCAAATGTGTATAAATATCCGAGGGTAGGGTGTTGAGAGGATGGAGCTGGTCTCTTTTTGGTTGTGCTCAGCAGCAGGACCAGAGGCAACAGGTACAAACTGAAGCACAGGAAGTTCTGGCTGAATATGAGAGGGCAATTCCTTACTGTGAGGGTGACAGAGTGCTGGAACAGGTTGCCCAGAGAGGTTGCGGAGCCTCTTTCTCTAGAGATACTCAAAACCCACCTGGATGCCATCCTGTGCAATGTGCTCTAGGTGATCCTGCTTGGCAGGGGTGTTGGACTAGATGACTTTCAGAGGTCCCTTCCTACCTTGGCCATTCTACAGTTCTCTGAAATGACATTTCTTTTTCTTCATTTAGAAGGCAGAAGATTTTCTTTTGTTTATAGACTTCAGAGAGCAAAAAAATAAGGATAAATAGCTACAGGAACATTAGTTGACCTTAGGGAAATGGCAGTTAAAGTCCCAAATGGGATTTCAGGATCCAAATACTACCATCTCCTGCAAAAGTTTTCCCTACATAAAAATACTTTGAATGAAAACCTCAAGAGACAATTATTACACATCCACTGAGCTGCAAAATGTGACGATTTATTCAACACCATTACATCCAAACATATACATCATTCCAAAGAACACTGGATAGTGAATTGTTCTATATGTATCAGATGGATTAAATAGCTGAAATATATTCTTAAAAATTCATACACATTAGATCAGCATTGCATTTCAAGAAATTGCACATTTCAGGTGCTTCAAACTGAAAGAAAAATTACAAAGTGGCAAGTGTTCCAAGGCACTCCTTGGAGGTGGAAGGCTGAACCCACTACGTTTAAGGGAGAACAGGGCAGTTTGTGCTATGCTGGAGTCATTGCTGCATAAGAGAATACATGAGAAACAGAACTGAAAGTTACTAACCTCGTGGGGATAATGATTCTGGAGCTGGATTTCACCTTTGCCCACCAAAGACTCAAACAGGCTGGGAATTAGGCTCTTAGACCTACAAGGCCAGCTTGATGATATGATATTTTTGTACAACATTGTCTAAATATTATTTAGCAAGACTTATTATCATCTGTCTATATTATTGTGGAACTTCCTGGAGGAATTTAAATGACTATGTGAGACCAAATCTATGATTACGAGGTAGCTTCGTCAGTTCTCTTTGTAATAACTTACTTTTCCTTTGTGCAATATGGTAAGCACAATAACAACACTTTGTGTAGTAAAAGGATGCTCATGCTTCTAGGCTATTTTTATTGTCTTTTGTTTCTGCCACATATCTTCTGTATCTATCAAGAAAAATAAATAAATAAATAAAAAGATATTTCAGAGTTGAAGGATTCAGAATTAACTGTCATTGTCAGAAGGCACACAAAACTTTACACAGACAGACTAAAGTCTCAGGTCTTCAAGAAACAAATCAGGCAGGAAAAACTACCTGTGAAGATTTTGGCCAACTTAGAGCTAACAGCAAAGGCCACAGATCTTGCAAAAGAAGCACCTCCTCCTTCAGTTCCTCATAGTTGCTCTGCTGTGCTAGCCCAGATACCAACTTCATTGTCAGATTCTGTTTAAAGCAATGACAAGCTAAAAAGACTTGCTCAAAGTGAAGTTACAAAAATTGTGTGACAGGAACTTTTTTGTGAAACAAAGCATTCTGGTGACCTGTCATTCCTCTACAGTAGGAGGATATATTTTTTTTTTCTTTATAATATGAGCCCTTCATTGCATAAATCAACAGGACAAATGAATAGGTGATCTTGCTCTAGGGCATTAAAAAAAAAAAAAAAAAAAAAAAAAGACTTGTAACAGGTCATCTGTAGTAAGTTTTCCATAGAGTGTGCAAAGGAATGTTATGTCCATAGGATAGGATCATATCTGATATGTCCATCTCGTTCTCTGATACAATGGATGTGTCTGTTTCTGAACATTTACAAAAGCTCCATACATTCTAATTAACCTTTATTCAGGAATGCTACTCTAAATATGTTTTATATTTTTGGCAATGTATAGCTGAATGTATAATGACATAATAGGAGAGTATGCTTTAAAGGATTCATGGGCTCTCAAAAACAAAGTAAGATGAGTTCAAAATTAGTCATACATGTTTAAAATACTAAAAATCACATTTACAAGGAAATTTGTTAGATCTTATATTTTGTTATATATGTAATCTCTCATTTGTGATTTGAGACGGCAGAATATACTTAGCAATATATGACTTTCCTTTCAGTGCTCACATTTTTTGACCAATTGCCTTTCATGTGGTGATGTTACTATTCTGATAAAAATTCCATTTCAGATTAATCAGTACATAAATAAAGGAGAATAACTTTCTGAAATAAGGCAGAATAGCTTTAGTCTCAAGTTTCTTGTCAGTTCTCTGCCTTTCCCTTTTACTCCAGAATACTTTAAATCACATCAGTAAACATTAAAAATAAATACTGAATTTTTAAAAGTTATATTGTTTATGTCCAGAGCAAGTCTGTTCAGAGATCTGTTAGGCCCCTTTTTGTGTGATATGGAAGTATAATGGCTCTTTTTTGCCATTAAAGATTATGAAATACTTTTCAATTATAGGGCAGGGTTGGTCTAAAATTATAAGTGTTTGTTTCAAAGAGTGAAATAATTAGACCAGCTCGATGAAACAGCTACACAAATAATTGGCGAAACAGCAGATGTTTAATACAGCGTCATCTGTGAAGTATTTCTAAACTTTTTTTTTTTCCCAGAAACTATTTAACTGAACTACCCAAGGAAATCTAACACACATCCTAATGAAAGTTAGAAGCAGCTTACAAAACTATCTTTCTCTTTCAAGTTTTGGTTGACTACAACTAATAATGCTCAAGAAACCCACACACGTGCAAAGGTCCAAACAGAGTTATCTAATCAGTTCGGAAAAATGTTAACCTAATTCTGACCATTGGTGAAAATTAAATTGATTTTAAGTCAATAAAATTAAAAAAAAAAAAAAAAAAAAAGGAAAAGTAGAAGAAAGTATTAATATAAACAAAGTATATAAAGTCCCATGGCTTTTATGTGATCTTAACAACTACAGATAAAACACCAAGGGACTATGTAAAATCAATAACTATGCAAGTCCAAGCTCTATCACAGCAGAATCTGCTAGTGGAGTTTACTGGGGTTTATATACCTAGAACACAGTTACATAACATACTATTATATAAAAAATTATCAAATTACAGTGATGGATATTGCCTAATGGTCCTTCATGTATAAACAGAAATTTAAGTAAGAACAAATAAGACAAAAAGATCAGCCATTAGTTTTTCCAACAATTTTGTCAGAAAAGAGGGATAATACACCCTATGCCCACTGAGGAAAAGAAAAATATTTTGTGAGATATGTCAGTCTAGTAGCTTAAAACATGTCACTGATATTCATAGTAATATGTGAACCACCTAAAATGATCTTTATGTTGTTAGAAGTACTACACCTGTAAACAATCATCATTTCTGTTGTTAATAATTGGAATAATGGTTTTGGTAATTCTCTTTACAGGAATTAATGGGACCGTATTTTGCATGATAAAATTAAAGAGGCAATGTTGAAATGTACTGTATCCAAGCCTTCCCTAAACTAACAACCCCAGTCTTACAAATTCAGTTCATAGGAAATGCTTTCTGACATTGTGCAAAAATGATTAAAATCACTTGGGTTTTGTGGGGGATCAAATACAATATTTACAGATTCAGAATCTAAACACTCCTAGATTCCTAGTGATTTTATTGTATTTTACCTTCAATTTTCACATGGATGGTGGCAAAGGTTGAGGTGTTGCTGTGGTTTAACCCAGCAGGCAGCTAAGCACTTCACAGCTACTCACTCACTCCCATGCACACACAGTGGGGTGGGAGAGAGAATCTGAAAAAAAGTAAAACGTATAGAGATAAAAACGGTTTAATAGGTCAGAAAAGGAAGGGAATAAATAATAATACTAATAGTAACAATAAAAAATGAATATACAAAACAAGTGATGCACAATGCATTTGCTCATCACTCATCCACCCATGCCCAGCAGTGGCAGCCCCCACCCTGGCCAGCTATCCCCGTTCCATTGTTTGTCATGACGCCAAATGGTATGGGATCTATTAGGATCATACCTGTGTCCCATCCCAGCTTCTTGTGCACCCCCAGCCTCCTCACTGGCAGGGCAGCACAAGAAGCTGGATAGTTCTTGGCTCTGTGTGAGCACTGCTCTGCAACAACTAAAACATCTCTGTGTTATCAACATTACTCTCATCCTAAATCCAAAACACAGCACCATACCAGCTACTGGACAAGAATTAGCTTTATCCCAGCTGAAATCAGGACAGGTGTACAGCCTTTGTTTTCAGCACAGCTAATAAATCCTTTTTTTTTTTTTTTTTTTTTTTTTTTCCTGAATCTTCAGTTGTACTTCACAAGCAGATATTATTTGATACTTTAGAAGACAACTAAACTAGCCTTACTGGATGAGTAACATTATGATAGTTTCTGCAACAGTAATTTTTTTAGCAGGTTTTTACAAAAGCAGACTTAAAATGCAGGCTTTTCTTTCTGCTGTTCCTGTAGGTGATTTCTGCAGAATATCTACTGATTTTCTTTCAAAATGTTATTGAACCACCAGGGTTATTTGTTATGTTTTCATTTGTTATAGTGTCATTTTATTTCAGCGTTGTCATGTGAATAATAGGCAATCAGGGCTGAAACTTTTCAAAATTGCAGCCCTCTAGATGTTACAATTAAATCAATTACAAACCCAGAATAAACAGTTTTTAATCACATTTAACATTTCTGCTGCATTATACTATTCAATTCTGTTATGATGGAAATCTAAAGTCCATAGAGTACTTATAGAAAAAATACTACCATTTGTACAAAACTCCTGCTTAGCCTGATTAATAAACTGAAGCTCAGAAAATGATGTGCATGAAAACAGCTGTTCTTGCCAATAATGACATTTTATTTTCAATTTTACTACTAACACTGTGTCAATCTAAACAATACTTAAGTACATTATGTAAGTATAACAACAGTGACACAACATAAAACAAAATGTACCACATTCAGGAAGATTCAAAAGTAAACAGTGCTGAGAGGAAGGCAATTGTAGCTGTGCAGCAGCTGGTGATGAACCATTGCCATCATGAAGAGGAATGTGAGGCAGAGCAAAGCAGTGCTGCCCAATTATGCCATTCAGATGCACTGAAAAGTAAAACAAAAATTGAACACAGTCCAATGACATGGCTTTGACAGTACAGTGTTTTATACGTGGGCAAAAACAGCCAGGAGAAGAGCTTTGCTGGAAAAGATAAATTTGACAAAGCCCCACTTATTGTTTATAACATGATATTCTAACAGTTTCACCTATCAATACAGGTAACTGTGTATATGGATCACTGAATCACACTGGTTGTTTTCAAAACCATAGCACCAGAGATGTAATATTTAAGATCACGTCTTGCCATTCTTTTAATTATCTGCCTAAATCAGATTTTGAGTGATTCACATTTTAAATATGTGTATTACTGCTTTGTTGGTTTGGTTTGCTTTTCCTTGGGTGCCATGTAAATACATGTCTTATAAAAAGGGACAAGTTTCATTTACCACTGTTTATTGTTCTTATTTAGGTATATTCAGAGAGCAGCTTAATCTGTGATCTGTAATAGTAACACCAATGACAGGCACTTATACTCAGCAGCAGTGAAATTGTCAAAATAGTTCCTTATTTTATTTAAGGATCATGGTGAACACTGAGATTTCCAGTTTGGGAAATATTCCAAAACATATTGGAAAACTGAAACACTTCATGTATATATAATGGAAGTTGTCCTTCCTTTTTCACTTCTTAAATATGCATGCATGAGTAGAATTCAGGCAAAATGAACAAGATGCTTTCGTGTATCCTTTGAGTCCAAAAGATACAAAGATTCAAGAGACATCTGTAACTGTTAGAGACACAGAGAAATTTGTTTTAGCAGGAAGTATATAACAGGTGAATTTAGCTGTGTACTTATCAAACCTAAGAAGAGTCTGTATAGGAGAATTGTCTGCTCCCAAATACACAGAATAGTGATCATAGAGTAGACACTCAAGGAAGGAGCAGTTATGCATCCAAATCATTTGTTCTGATAGCATTAATATGAAATGGAAGACTGAAAAGATGCACGTAGCGAGCAACTGTAAGAAAATAATTTTTTTTTTTTAAAAAAAAAGCACTTCCACAGTTCATTCTCTAATTGGGTAATGATTCAAGATACAGTCTCAATCTACCTAAACAATGATTAATATGAACAAAATGAATTGTACTACCATATGCCCTTTCACATCTTCAGACATTCAAAAGAGAGAGACAGCAGAGAGCACATTCAGCTCACAAGCTGAAAAAAAATGTTGCCAATGATGTATACACAACTGTTTATGCTTTCTAGGATTCTAGGTATTATTAACACTGATATACCCAAGTGTTATAACAAGGAAAAGGAAAGTAATTTTGTGGTTTCTTAAACTACTTTGCTTTCTTTGACATGAAACTGTGTGAGAAGATGTTGATGCAGTTTACCAAAAGCGTAGCCCATTATTATATCATCAAGGCAGGAATACTAAAATTTACATAGTGCATAGTACATCTGTTCCCACCACTCTAGGAATGAATTTGCTTCTGTATATCTAATTCTTTCACCCATGTTCATCTACACTCATGTGTAGATGCCATGGAGTATAACTGGTTCCTACATTTGTATCCACTAGCAGACGTACACAATTTGCAGGGCTGTCACAGTCTACACCTCCTCCAGACTGACTAGCAGAGTCTCTATATAAACTGTTGTAGCTGGCATTTATTACTTGCCAACTTTGGCCAGTTAGCATTCTGATAGATGTTTATAGTTCAGACACAAACACTAATACATGCTGAGCAATGTCACGGTCTTCTCTGATGGAATTCATGTGAATCAGTACCTTAAAGTATAAAATATTTCAAGTCTGAGATTAAATATGTTACCTGTGTGTTTGTGAGAAAGAGCCACCAATGTAATGGTAAACTAATGCTTACAGAAACTGGTGCTCACAGGTATCACTCACACTGTTGCAGCCTATACTTCTCTTTGTGTGTGTTTTGGATGTTTATTTTCATGTTTTGTATAATTTTTCTTACTTGAGTTCTGGTCAAATATTATTTCATGCCTATTTTATTTTTGCTTTTTCTTTTGTTTTTAAACCCATGTACATATATAAACATATTTGAGAACATTCAAAGGAGATGGTGAAGAGTCTAGAGGGCAAGACTAGAGGAGCAGCTGAGGTCTCTTTGTTTGTTCAGCCCAGAGCAGAGCAGGCTGAGGGGAGGCCTCATGGCGGCCTGCAACTTCCTCATGAGGGGAGCGGAGGGGCAGGTGCTGAGCTCTGCTGTCTGGGGACAGCAACAGGACCCGAGGGAACGGCATGGACCTGGGATCAGGGAGGGTCAGGCTGGGTGTTAGGGAAAGGTTCTTCACTCAGAGGGTGGTCAGGCGCTGGGACAGGCTGCCCAGGGAAGTGGTCACAGCACCAGGCCTGCTGGAGTTCAAGAAGTGACTGGAAAACATTCTCAGACATAGGGTCTGATTTTTGGGTGGTCCTGTGTGGACCAGGGAGTTGGACTTGATGGTCCTTGTGGATCCCTTCCAACTCAGGACATTCTATGATTCTGTGATTCTATATCTCTCTGACATAATAAATTAGGAATTATTTTCGAAGACATTTCTGACTTTTTTTTCTATATTGGAATTTCCAGAAGGATACAGAACAGTATGCTTCAATATCCAAAGTATTGGTTCCCTTGCACTTTATAATTAAAATAATAATAGTAATGATAATAATAATAATAACATTCTAAAACTTTTTAATTATTTCATTGATTTAAAAAAAAAATCATTCAAATTTTTACTCAGATTTCTAGAAGTAATTACTACATGTCTGTAGATGGACTTTCATATAACATATTGGCATGTGAAAGAACTAGAATCTTAAGAGGAGAATGTGGAGCATAAAACTGTAGATATGAATTACAGAATATACTTCATAGTTTACGGGAAGGTGACTGAACTCTTTTAAACCTGAGACACAGTCAGCCCATACTTCCTTAATAAGTGAGAAAACTGAGATTGAACTATTACCATAGTGTTCCAGAAAAAAAAAAAATAGATAAACTTATCCTACAGTATGTAAGAGGTGTTTAAACCTGCCAATTATTTTGGTCTCTAAAAAAAATCTCTTCCAAGGGAAGAACAGAATTTCCAGTACTGTCATTTTCTATATTGCCCTTGACCAAAAAATTTATTAGATTTAACAATGCCCAGCAGCTTAATATTTTTATTTTTGCCAGGACGCCACTCTTCCTAACAAATTGTACTTTTTAAAAGCTCTTTTGGCTACCTGAATCCTGTGTTTGATTATTCTTCCTATTAAAAGCAAAAGCATAAGAACAACTCTGCTGAATGTTTTAGGAGCTCTTTGCACCTTGCAGCCAATGAAATCTGGCAGATTCCTTTTTCCTCACTTTCTACGCACATCAGCCACTACTAAATTAAAAAAAAAAAAAAAAAAAAAAAAGGCATACAAGAGCTATTTTCAGTGACACCCTTGACACACTTGCAGCTAATGTTAAAACTCCCAATAACTTTTACATGTATTTTGAAAGACACAAAGTCAACTTTGGCATTTAGAGAGATACATTAACTGGAGAAAATGATATCTTTAAAAGCCTTTCTAGTTATAGCAGCAAGACCTAATGAAACACAACTGCAAAAGAACTAGCAGGTTTTGAACAGAAAAAGGACTTGTATTGCAGTGATAAAATAAAAATACTCCTAAGCTTAATTTTCCCCTAAAGATACTGTAAATTCTGAACAAAATCCGATGGGAGTGGGACATGTATTTGTGAGCAAAGAATTTACCCCCTGTGCTTGTATAATAGAAAATTAAAATAGCTTAAAATGGCACCCAAAAGATGAATGAATTTCTGAGGAAATAAATTAGGTTTGAAATTACTATTGGAACATATGCATTATACAAAAGATCATGAAATCCATTTCTTCTGACATATTATACAATGAGCTACAAGAACATTTGCCACCGATAGAAGCATGTAAGATCTCATGTGTTATTCTTAGAATAAAGATAGCAGCATGCAAGCCAGCTATTATACTTCCTATTGTGCTCTACCAACCTGAAGGTCATGAACCAGGGGTATGTCTTGACCACTTTGGCCAGGGTTTTTTGTTGTAGAGCATATCATAGAAGTAAAGAGTCTGTTTGATATCTTATGCACATTTAGTTACCTACAACAACTTTGTCCCACAAAGAATAATGAAGAAAAGGAATTAGAACACACATTCACAACAACCGAGGGAGAAAAATATATCATACAAGGCAGAAGCCTTCTTCTACAGGAATTTTATGACTACATGGATAAAATAGCCCAGATTTAAACGACTGTGTTTTCTTTAAGATTCCAAAGGAAAGCAACATATGGGATGCTCTATGTTTAACATAATGAAAAACAAGTGCTCAAACCCCACAAAATTCCATTTAAAAAAGCTGAAAGCTGCACTCAGAATCAAATGCAATATGTCCAAGAAAATATAGACCTGCCACAAGCATGCTCTTCTATCCAGAATTATTAAATCTACATGATGAAATCAACCTTTAGAAAACAGTTTTCAAGTGCAAGGAAAAATATTATATATAAGTTTTTACATTTTTGCAGGAAGCATGAACTTGAAAAGGCTAGTCCACATTCCACAGCGAGAAAGAGAAAATACAGATGAAAATAAGATAAAGGTTGTGTGGGGTATAACCTCACAATGTCTGCAATCTCTTTGTACAGTACGCATTATTAGTTTGAATTCTGGATCGAGTGACAGCTGCCCTGTTTGCTTCTCTTCGACTGCAGTCAATCAGGATCCTGTAACATGAGAAATAGACAGTTTCTTCAAACATGGCGAAAACTGGTAGTAGGGTTTTTGAATACCACTGAGCAGACACAAAGTTCAAAAGACTTTGGAAGGACCGTTCCCGCTGATGATAGTACAGCCACCCCAGCAGAGCAGCCTCGGCACCTCCTACTGACAAACTATTGCAGCCACCTGTTTTCCTAGGCTGGAAGTTCAAATAATTGATGCGTATTGGATTTGCTTAGCTCTTTGGAGTCAGTGTTTCTGTTAAAGTGGATGGTAAAGTACCTAAATGTAACATGGCTCAAAAAATGTCTGCAAACATATATCTACCATCTCAGGAAAATGTCAAACTAAGGTTTAAATCCATTCCTACTAAAACCAAACTTGATTCTGTGGGATTTATGTATTGATCTAAAGTTAAATATGAAATGAATACAAAAAGTATAAAAGCTGAATATGAAATGAGTACAAAGTACAAAAGCACATTGTAAAACACCTATTGCTACGTTGGGACCCTCTCTCCTAATTGGCTTTTATATAGCTTAAAGCAGACCTGAGTGTAGCCGCTGTAAGAGTAAGAACATAGAGTCTTTCATCCAGAAAGGCTCCACAGTGCAGTTTGGGATTTGCACTAGAAAGCTGCCTTTAGGGTCAGGTCCTGCATCAGAAACTACATCGATCCTTTACAAAGCTGCAGAGCTATTGACTCATCTATAATTTCTTCATGTTCATAAAGCCTAGAAAATACTTTTATAAGTACTTAGTTACTTTACGGAGCAGAGGATGCATTTGACGTCTTTGCAGCCTCCTCTGAACCAGGTGTACGCAGCTGGAAAAATCTTGTTTTCTCATTATTGAAAGTCTTTGTGGAGTAAAAACAAATGGATTTTACAATTTATAACTAAATCTCACAATCATCAAATCTTAACACATTGCTCTGATAGAATGATAAAGACACAGAACATGGATGTCAGACTCTGATTTTGGTAACATATTAATGTGAGATAATTAATGTGAGATAATAAAATTAGGACCTGGTAACACCAGGTCCTAAGGCACCAAGATGGTAAGGATTTCATAAATATCATGAGAAGAAATCAAATGTAATATTAAAAAGGCAAACCAAGTGTACCAAAATATTATTTTTGTACATTATGCCTATGCTAAAGAATTGATGTTATTTTGTCAGAATATATATCGCAGTCAGAGATTACACAAAATATTCTGTTCCTTGTAGTTAAATAGGACAATCAAAGTGTAAAACTGCTGTGCTGTGCAGAGGTTCAAACAAGAAAATCAGAGGTATTGGGAAAGAATGAGTACATTTTAGTGAATAATTTTCAAAGAAATTTCCTTATTGTTGAAAAAGCAAGTACATTTACATAAATATGAAGACATTTTGATAGTTTCAGTGAAGTGCCTTCAATAGGAACAGCATCCTTTCCATTATCAGCATTAGAGCACAGACAGCACTATGTGTCTTCCTGTACTGACCAGCCAGTTAGAGCAGAATTTAAGTGACCCATTGTAGAGATGAGAAGTTGGATCTCACTCTTAGCTTTGCATGCATGCATATGATCTATTTGAAGTATCTCTCCACTGGGAGAAGGACCAGCATCTATATTTTGTACATATTGATTACTGAACCATCATCAGATGGTAATGACTCTCAGATAGTACCAACACCAGTCAGATTTGAGTCAGTGAGGTAAAACGCTGCACGCCAACTGTAGCAATGCTGGGTAAGTCAACCACTCTTACACGATAAATTTTACGTCAGTAACATGTACAATTTATGGCAAACAAATGCGGGATTTCACATGCTGCTCCGATTTGTATATACACCAAGAAAGAACAAGGCCAATAAATAAGATTGTTTGGAAAACATTTACTGCTGTCAAACTGATAATGCATTTTAAATCCTGGGGTTATCAAAAAAGTGTTGTTCCCCCCACCCCCCCATATTATTTGACAGCTGAAATTAAACAAATCCTATTGAAGTACAAAGCTAATAGAAGGTTTACTATGTGTGTCATTAGCACCATCCTTATAAGGAAACAGAAAATATGAGGTGTGGATTTTTAAAATATGATAAAATGAGAGCACCGTTAGATGCATATGGAGGTGTGACTTCAGGCCAGGCATTTTCTTATTAGAATCAAAGTGACTCTATCTTATGTTAGTAAATAATCACTGTTGTGTGATTCAAGTTGACATCTTTCAAATTATTTTATCATGCCAAAAATATATATTGCATTTGAAATATGTTTTAACTGTTACATCATCTTAATAAAATAAATGGCCTAAAATGATTACCATATGCTGCTAAACTTTATATTCAGACACACTAAACCTTAAAAGATCAACTTAATTTATAAATTAGAATATTTTTTAGTGCTTGTTTTAATTTGACATTCTATTATTTATACAGATGATCTAAAACTTCATATACTATGTTGCTTAAAGCTTATATCAATGCTCATGTTAGACACAAACATTCCACTATATTTCATTTTGCTTTCCTTCAAAAAAAAAAAAAATAAATAAAATAAATAAAATAAAATAAAATAAGTTAAATTGAGTTAAATTAAAGAGATTTAGCTGTTTCTGCTCTGAAAATGCAGGAAACCATAACCTCCTCAGGATTTCTACATAAAGCTTAGATAGTTGTGTTTTGGAAACTTAACATAATATCATTGTCAAATATTATTTTCTAGGACAAATGGATGAACATACTATAATTTTAACCAGAAACCATGAACTTAGAAAGTGACAAAAGGTTTTGGTTTGTTCTGTTAGATATGTAACATTTATATACTTTTAAGACTGTCATTTTTGAAAGGAAACTGTATTTGAAATTCTTTATTTGGAATACTGATTTATTGTGTACTTCCAGTTAATTCTTTAATGTGGCAAATTGTTGAGAAGATTATGGTTAGGACATGGACAGGTTATGGACAAAATCAAAATATACAATTTCAATAAAAATGCAATAACATATTTTTCTACAGATTTCTGAAGTCTACAGGCCAGCTTAGGACACTGACAGATACAGTTCATATTTTGATGTGACTTATTTTTAATAATTCCTGCAATAGATATGCAATTTTCCCCTTCCCGCCCAAAAAAAAATCATAGCTGCGTTAATATATGTCTTTCTCTAATACACATTACTGTTCCCCTGTGCTTCTTGTCAGTTTGTATCAATTTATCTTGTTGACTTTTTTTTTTTTTTTTGTATTTCTCCCATGATTACCTTCCATTTGTTAGTTTTTGTTAGAGAGCTGCCAGGCCAGAAATACTTCTCATATACATAAAGGAAATTTTAAAATGCTTATTTCTTATTACTAAAATCCCTCACATCTCCAACTTCTTTTTCTGCATTTCTGAGAAGTAAATGCTCAAGGCAGAATATATATGCTGCTTGCTTTGATGCGACCTTTTATGAAAAAGGTACAAATATTTTTTAACTAGCTAGCTTGACAAATGTATTCACATGTGTAATTCTCCAGCCCCTTCTTGAATCCACTTACTTCAATGGTCTGAAATCAGGAGCAATAAATGGTTAAAATTTGCTTTGAGCTTTTTTTTTTTTTTTTTTCTTGAAGCACTGCAACTCTGTAGTGTATTAACAGACACCAAAAATAGTTACTTGCAATATAGGTATGTATTTCTATTCAAGAGAATAAATCCTTTCTTCAACTGGGTTTTCCATGTGGAAAACAACTAGCTTCCCTCACAGAAAATATAGATTCTCCAAAATTCGTAGAGCTACAAAAGAAATAAACTTTTAGCAAAGTAAAACTATCTCAAAGCTTTGGGGAGAACTGAATGATGTGATTGGCAACCTGCATTCTGTTACTTTCTTTCATGTTTATGTACACTTCTATCCCTGAAGCACATAAATACTGTTTGTTAAGCTTCTGTTGTTATGGCAAGTCCAAGTCACTGCAAAAAATATGACAGGCAGTATCTGAATAAAAGTAGCCACCCATACTTTTCCAAACAAGTCTTTTGTAAGCAAGTGGTCTACATTTCTATGAAACAGTCATATATTTCAAAGCTCTATCTTTCTCCTTGAACTGCCTTTCTCTAAAGTAAATTATGCCAAATGTATATTTATGCCAATATTATTGATGAAGTTAGATCTGTTGCACAAAGAAATCAAACAAAAAAAAAAGCTTTTGTTTTCATTTTTGAACAAAGGAAAAATACTGCTAATATTTTTCTCCAAAGAAAAATCTAAAATGAATATAGAGGCAAATGCTTATCTCCTGTACAGCAAAAATAAATTCTTCACAAATTATAAAAAAATTGGTATCATAACAAAGTATTTCTCATATTGCTTGTAAATGATCACTAGCAACTAAGAACAGACTGTAGGTGTCTTTATCTGGCCATCAACCTGCTTCTGGTAGTGACCAAAAATAGATGTGAAAGAAGTAGTACCAAAAAACGTTTAATAAACAAGCACCTTTCCCTAGAAAACTATCCCATCTATCAACTATTTGCGTATCAGACACTTCCTAAACAAGAAGTCTCTGATAAACTAATTACATGGCTAATTTCATCCTGACCCCAGACAGGCTTCTCACATCCACAATGACCTGTCCTAAGGAGTTACGCAGTAGACATGGGATAATGCTTCCCTTGCTCTTATTCAGAACATGCCACCTGCTAGATTTACTTGGTGCCTCTGTTTCTCAGAGTGGAAGAGAGAGAACTCCTATTCTCCCTCCCATGCTACTCTATGTCATATTCTGGACAGTCCTTTATCAGCTGCATCCTGTACACCAGTATAAGGTGTATATCATGATAGCCGCCTGCAGGATATAGATGCAAAATGGATTTACACTGTTTTGTTGTACATTTTCTTCCCAATAATTCGTAATATAGGTTGACTCTTGAGCACAGAGATGGCCATGAACTTCAGGTAATAAATGCCTATTATAACCTTGAGATCTTGCTCTTGAGTGGCAATCAATGGTCAGACAGGGACCATCAATTCTATTTCTTGAGTTAGAATAGTTTTTTTTTTCCCCTATATACATCACTTTACATTTACAGACACTGAATTTCATTTGCCATTTTATTACCCAGTCACTCAGTCTTAGGAATTTCTTTGTACTTCTTCAGTCAGCAGTAGTATTAACTACTAATGACCTTGTATCATCAGGAGAATTGCCACCACATTATTCATCCCCTTTCCTAAATCATCTGCAGTGAGCAGAACAGATCTTGGATCCCAGTGGAACACCAGTATAACTTCCCGTTTACTTTTTTCCTGTCTTTATCATGTTTTTTAAGCAGAAAACATCTAATAAAGCCATTTCTTTTCTGAGTTAAGCAGATTTACTTGCTAAAAGCCACTGAATTTAGAATAGTTTATGTATTCAAATGACAGTCTTTTTTTCTCAAAAATCTCTGGAGCCTGTTTCAGGTTCAGTATAATGATTTTGGGATATCATTCCCAATTATTACCCTGTTGGTTGCATTACTGTTAGAAACTTCATATAAAAATTATGGTCTAAACAGTAAAGAATTTAAGTGTCAAGCTTGAACAATGTCACACTGTCAGTTAAGGAACTGGAACAGATACCAGTTTTGTAAAGAGCTGCAAGTAGAGCTATACCATTGCTAATTTAAATTGTTAATTATGTACATGCATAATTTCTCTAAAAATGCACTTTCTATTGATATCAGAGAACTGACCAGCTCTGTCAAAGTTTAAACAGGTGAGTAATTGTTGTGGCTACTTCTCTGATAAAATACCTACCAAATGCCATGGCTTATTAGTTAGCATCCTAAATGTACTGTGTAAATTCAGCATACAGACATCTTCTACTTTACAGCTGCTGTGACTTGAACTGTGTGCTGTGGTCGGTATACGGCAGCCACATCAGGTGTCTGAAAAGATGCTAAGATGTCTTCTGGCCATGCCCATTGGATCCTGCCTTAGATAATATTTCCCTTTAAATCTCATAAGAAGGGGAACCAAATTCCAGTATTGGGCCAGTCAAAGAGAGACTTTTTAAAACTTCTGCCTGGAATTTATACTTAAACATATTTTAGAAGTGTCATAATGTCGTATTTAGAAGACCTGCCAGATGAAGTCCTTATATTCTGTTTGTCTTTCTCTTATAGTGGAATACATATTATAGCATGCATATAACAGCAAAATGGAGATAATGCTATCTTTATATATAAAATAACAGCTAGTGTAACACTAGCAAATATGTATGACAGGGCATCTAATTTCTTAACCAAGACAAGAATGAAAATCTGAATGTGTAATGTTGTTATGTTGGAATAAAACTGTGGCTTTTCCAGTCCAAGTCAAATCCAGAAGATCCTAAAAATATATATATATATATATATATATATATATATATAAAGAGCAAAGAAAATAATTTATTATGAAGCAACTAGATATGTGTAAAGAAAAAGTTTAATTACATCTAAGCATATTTGCAGTGATTCATGATGGCTATTTACATCAAATGATTTTTTAAATATTAAATATTAAGTCCATTTAAATGTAATAACTTGTATGGCAAATTTTCATCTTTATTTCAGAGCCCTGCTATTTTAAAATTTGTCATTAGAGCTAATAAGAAATGATATTGAAACTACTCCGTACATTTAAATGAAGCATAAATCAATTATTGAAGCAAGGAATTTTTTCATCATTGTAATGATTATTGGAATAAATTTAATCTTGAGATGTTTCATAATGAAATCTGCAATAGTAAAAAAATTACATGGATTTAATTTTTACTATGTGCTATTTAAACATGTTTCCCATCAGTGTAACATTTAATGGAACACACACACACACACACACACACACACACAAAGAGAATTTCCCAAATAATGAGATAGAAAATCTAGGTTAAAAATTGTTCTATCATGCAGGAATTCTATATCTGATTTTTCATCAAAGACTATTGATTATTTCTTCTCTCTCTTTCAACCTTTGGAAAGAAGAGCAGAAGATCAAACAATCAGTTTTCTGAAATATACAGATAAATGTGCATGAAGCTTGGGAAAATTTAAAAGTGTAAAACGCTTACATACCTGTCTGTGTCTCAGACAAGGAGAAAATTAGACTAGCTGTGATGTGACAGCAGCAATGCCTGACCAGTGCTGTGAGAAGTGTAGCATGGTGGATTGAAATAAGATGCATGTGATCATTTCATTGTTCTCAGTTCTTTGCAACTACCTGTAAGGGGCTGTTTGGCCATGAGAGTTAATGGCTGCACTTTGACAAAAAAAGACAGCAGGGCCAATCACTGACAGAAATGTCCCCAAGTGTGCCAAGGTTATTATTGCATCATCCCTCATCTCCTCTGCTCTGCTAATGATGCTGGCCTCATTTGCCTCTCATGGAAATGTCTCTGCATCTTCTTCCCCTTAGGCACAGAACGCTCTTCTCAAACTAGTCTGCAAGTCCACTACCTTCTTGTCCTTCAAATCTCTTCTAACGCACACTTCTGTCAGAGTATTGGAATCTACCAACTAGAAATGGAGTTGGTTCCAAGGGAGAAGGGAGTAGCTGGTAGATAGTTTGTCCGTTTATGATGGGAATGTATATATGTATTCAAGAACTAGAGTGTAGAATCCCAAGCACTTCAGATTTGGCTTGGAATTATTCAGCTGTGTTCTGTGAATTTGTACTGCATGCATCCCTCATTGAAAGTCTGTGGCCCTGTCTCCAAATACCTGCTGGAGAATGGCTATTTTTTTATGATCTTTCACACCAGAGTTTCTAATGGAGGAATTAAAAGTATTAATGAGTATGAACGATGCTGCAAGACTTGTTTCTCTTCAGACACAGACACAGACACAGATTTCTAGGTTGGAAGAGACCTCAAGATCATCGAGTCCAACCTCCGACCTAACACTAAGTACTCCACTAAACCATATCGCTAAGCTCTACATCTAAACGTCTTTTAAAGACCTCCAGGGATGGTGACTCCACCACCTCCCTGGGCAGCCCGTTCCAATGCTTAATAACCCTTTTGGTAAAGAAGTACTTCCTAACATCCAACCTAAAACTCCCCTGTCGCAACTTTCGCCCATTCCCCCTCGTCCTGTCACCAGGCACGTGGGAGAACAGACCAACCCCCACCTCTCTACAACCTCCTTTAAGGTAACTGTAGAGAGCGATAAGGTCGCCCCTGAGCCTCCTCTTCTCCAGGCTGAACAACCCCAGCTCCCTCAGCCGCTCCTCGTAAGACTTGTTCTCCAGACCCCTCACCAGCTTGGTCGCCCTTCTCTGGACTCGCTCAAGCATGTCCATGTCCTTCCTGTAGCGAGGGGCCCAAAACTGAACACAGTACTCAAGGTGCGGCCTCACCAGAGCCGAGTACAGGGGCACAATCACCTCCCTAGACCTGCTGGCCACACTGCTTCTTATACAGGCCAGGATGCTGTTGGCCTTCTTGGCCACCTGAGCACACTGCTGGCTCATATTCAGCCAACTATCAACCAATACTCCCAGGTCCTTCTCTGCCAGGCAGCTTTCCAGCCACTCATCTCCCAGCCTGTAGCTCTGCTTGGGGTTGTTTCGCCCCAGGTGCAGGACCCGGCACTTGGCCTTGTTGAACTTCATACAGTTGACCTCAGCCCATCGCTCCAGCCTATCCAGATCCTCCTGCAGAGCCTTCCTGCCCTCGAGCAGATCGACACACGCACTTAGCTTGGTGTCATCTGCAAACTTACTGAGGGTGCACTGGACGCCCTCATCCAGATCATCGATAAAGATATTAAAGAGGACCGGCCCCAGTACCGAGCCCTGGGGGACACCACTAGTGACCAGCCTCCAACCAGATTTGACTCCATTCACCACAACTCTCTGGGCCCAGCTATCCAGCCAGTTTCTAACCCAGCAAAGCGTACGCCAGTCCAAGCCACGAGCAGCCAGTTTCTTGAGGAGAATGTTGTGGGGAACGGTGTCAAAAGCCTTACTGAGGTCAAGGTAAACCACATCCACAGCCTTCCCCTCATCCACCAAGCGCATCACTTTGTCATAGAAGGAGATCAGGTTCATCAAGCAGGACCTGCCTTTCATAAACCCATGCTGACTGGGCCTGATCGCCTGCTTGCCCTGCAAGTGCCGCGTGATGATATTCAAGATAATCTGCTCCATGAGCTTTCCTGGCACTGAGGTCAAACTGACAGGCCTATAGTTCCCCGGGTCTGCCCTCCGGCCCTTCTTATAGATGGGCGTCACATTGGCTAGCCGCCAGTCAACTGGGACCTCCCCCGATAGCCAGGACTGCCGATAAATGATGGAAAGCGGCTTGGCCAGCTCCTCCGCCAGTTCTTTCAGTACCCTCGGGTGCATCCCATCCGGCCCCATCGACTTGCGCACATCCAAGCTCCATAGCAGGTCGCCAACCATTTCCTCATGAATAGCGAAGGCCACATCCTGCTCCCCATCCCCTTCCACCAGCCCAGGACACTGGGTATCCAGAGAACAACAGGTATTGCCGCTAAAGACTGAGGCAAAGGCGGCATTAAGCACCTCAGCCTTTTCCTCATCCTTAGTAACTAGGTTTCCCCTCGCATCCAGTAAAGGATGGAGATTCTCCTTAGACCTCCGTTTCGCGTTGATATATTTGTAAAAGGATTTTTTGTTGTCTAACGGCAGTTAAAAGAACACTTGTACTGTACTGTACCTTGTACTGTAAAAGTGACATCATTCAAAATAATCTTTCTACCCTAAAGTGACTTTCCACCACAAAAACTTCTTTCACGGAGATGGAATTGGACTCATCTTCTGCTGGTTAACAGCATTTAACATCCACATATGTGAAATATGTTGAAAGGCTTAGTGCAAGATTAGTATCTGAGTTTTTTTCCCCTCTGTGTTCTTCTGAAGACAACACTGTCTGTAACTGTAACTATACCTTTATATAGACAATTTTACTTCTTCCATGCTGGGTTGGGTGTGGGTTTTTTTGTTTGCCTTTTTTTTTTTTTTTTCAGGAAAGTGAAATATTTGTTATTGGTTATAACCACATATTCACATAAGAACTTTAAGATACAGATGTTTGGGATACTGCATGTTTATTTAATGACAAATGCTAAAAGGCAGTCACTTACCCTCTATAAAATGATTTCTTCAGAATAATTCTTCTTCATTTGTACTTTGTGATCTTTTGTTAAATACGCTATTCTTCAATGTATTGTCAATATGTTTTGCAAATAAGCATATACAAGTAGAGAAAAAAGACACAAACAAAGAAAAAAGACACAAAGTGCAAATGAATATTCATAGCCACCTTAGCTCTACTGTTCATAAGAAATTCACAAAAACACAATGATGCAATACGGAAACTTTCCTTCTCGGAAATTTTCTCAGAAAATTTCTTTGTATTGAACACAAATATAATGTGGACATTAGACTTCGGGAGACTGATCCCGTGACCTTGACACAAGAAAAACTGTTTTTATGAAGCATGATTTTCTTGAATAAAATCTGGGGAGTAACCTATGTTATAACAATACTAAAAAGATAAAACAAAATTTCCCTCAACTTCTGTGGAATTAGTGCTTATCTACTACAGTTTCATACTTCTCATTTTCTTCTGTCTCATAAATGGAAAACAGTTTGTAGATTTAGAGTTTAAATCTGCTTTCATTAAGAAGGGTGATCTGATTATCCTCTATATCAATGTTTGTCTCTCTTAACCTTCAACAATTTTTACTTCGGTTGACAAAATTTTAACCAAACTTGACAGATGTTTTGTAAATATTTAGCCTGGTAAAGTGCCTTGCCTGAGGGAAACCCGACATTTATTCTTGACAAACGCACTAAATAGAAGATGAAACCATTGCAAACCAGCTTCATTATTTTTCTGCCATCAGAACTGCATATTTTTTTGAAAGGTGTAGGTCTATTAGACTGAGCAGTGCTAGGGAGTCATTAAGACACTTTCTAAATCAGATTGTAATCATTTGATTTATGATGCAAGAAAAGTTTGTACTTTGCATTTTTTTTTATTCATTTGAATTAAAACATAAAAATATGGCTGGTCTTTCCTTTGTACTGGCATGCATCCTTATACCTAAGTTTATTTAAAAGAAGGGGGAAGGGAGAAGGAGAATGGTTTGCCTGCCCCATGACTCTATGTGCTGTGTAAAAAAACATTAAGACCCCTTTAGTTTACTTAGCCCATTCCCTACAAATACTAGATTTGTTCAGACTTCATCATCACAGAGACCATGTATATTCTTTCAAACACTTTGGGCAATGCTGTCCCATTTTTCCTCTCTATAGCACCATAGTAAGCCTTGTTTTAGTCTTACTAACACTATGTTGAAGGAAATAAGCTAAGTATACATAACGCTTTTAAACACTCTACACACTGGTAAAACAAACCCTTACTTTTAACAGGTGCACAAGAGGGTCAGGGCACCGAATTCCAAGTATCTTCTATCTTTGTTTTTTTTAATTCCATGTTTAAAGACAAAATGTTGTGTGGTTTTTTTTCCTTGCCCATGGGGAAAATGTCTTCTAGAAGAAGAAGAAAGAAGCTGAAGGATAATGTTGCCAACAGCATGTCAGAGACGATTACTGCAAAAGAAAAGAAAATCTCCTGTTTTGACATTGGGCAACCAGTAGAGGAGAGCAGAAAGAAGCTACAAAGAATTGCTTACATATATAACTTAAATCCAAACTGTATAATTGTTAGCCAGTATTCTTTTCTTCTTTGAAAGCACCCTAAAAGAAAGGAAGAAAGGAAGAAAGGAAGAAAGGAAGAAAGAAAGGGAGAAAGGAAGGAAGGAAGGAAGGAAGGAAGGAAGGAAGGAAGGAAGGAAGGAAGGAAGGAAGGAAGGAAGGAAAGATAGAAAGAAAGAAAGAAGGAAAGAAAGAAAGAAAGAAAGAAAGAAAGAAAGAAAGAAAGAAAGAAAGAAAGGAAGACAAAGACAGAAAGACAGAAAGAAAGAAAGAAAGAAAGAAAGAAAGAAAGAAAGAAAGAAAGAAAGAAAGAAAGAAAGAGAAAGAAAAGGGAGGAAAGGAGGGAGGGTGGAAGGAAGGAAGGAAGTAATAAAGGAAGGAAGGAAGGAAGGAAGGAAGGAAGGAAGGAAAAAAACTCTTTTTTTTGACTGGATCTTGTCCAGAATGAGACAGAGTGATGTGTCAATATTGCAAACGGAATGAAGATTTGTACTGTGTCTGGCTGGGATGGAGTTAGCTTTCCCTGCAGAGGCCCATACAGTGCTGTGCTCTGCACTTGTAGGTAACACAGCCCTGATATCACGCCAAAGTTTTGTCTATTGCTAAGCAGTGCTGGCACAGCATCAAGATTCCCTCCAACGCCCCCCTAGAGCCAGCAGGCTGAGGTTGGGCAAGAGGTGGGGAGGGGACATCACCAGGGCAACTGACCTAAACCAACCAAAGTGATATTCCTTACCATATGGTGTCACACTCACCAATAAAAGCTGGGAAAGGGGAAGGAGAGGGGGCTGTCGTTATGAAGACATCTGTCTTCCCAAACAACCATTACATGTATAGAGGCCCTGCTTCCCAGGACTTGGCCGAACGCTCATTGATAGGAAGTAGAGAACAATTGTTTTTTCTCTCCCTTTCCTTCTGCACAGCCTTTGTCTGTTTTTTTTTTTTCTTTCCCATCATAATTTCTCCCTGCCTCTCCCTTTGAGAAGAGCGGTTATGGTGTTTAGCTGTCCATCAGGGTGAAACAACTGCATGGCTACAAATGGCTAAACCAAAGATTTCTGTGGTATATATAAGCTACCCACTCAAAAGAGATGGAACTGCATTTCTCACAGTTCTAGGTCACTGACATTGGCCAAGCACTTGTTCACAATTACAATTTAAAATGTAAGGGAATGTATGTTAATAAAAAGTCATTATTTACAGAGTGTGCCTTGAAAGACATCCTTGGGCCAAAAGGGGAAAGAAATGAAGAAGAGGATGCTAAATCCTTTATGAAGTGATTAAATTCTAAAGAGAAATTAAAATTAGGATCTTTTATTCCACATAACTTTAGCACATTTCTGAATTTCTAACTCCAGTTTGCCACACGGTTACTATGAAATTCCCTCAAAAAAAATTAAAGAGGGTGTCTTCACTTTAATACTTCCTTAAATAGCAATAATATTACCTCTTTATTTACAGATATGTTTTCTAATATACACATAACAAATTCTAAAACCAATCTTAATCACTGTGCTACAGAAGCTGGGATTAATGAGCCAATATTCAAGCAAAAGGACAGTTGTGGTACTGAAACGTTGCATTCAGTATTTTTATAACTGTGCATAACTTCTGCTACATTTACATTATAATTGGCAGTATGGCTACAGATTGCACAAGAAGGTTCTAAGTGATATTAATTTACTTAGATGAAAATAGTCAAATTATTTCTTCTTAATATGAGCTGTTTATACCTCGTTTGTGTATTTTGAAGCTTCTATTTTCACAACTCTGCTACTTTGTTACTGGAACCGGTCAACCCTAACTCCAGTTGTTTCCACTGGAATGGCTTGTGAGGGTGTCTGGGGCTTGAGCCAGTGGAGGTCTGACTCACAGATACACCAACTACTCTATGTCCTGTGGGACAGGTGCTACTTCTTGAAATTCTGTAGTGAAGACTTGACCAAGGGAGTCTGTGACAGAGGTAGAATCAAACCCCCAGCTTTCCAGATTTCATACAGGCGAATATGAAATATACATTGTGTGGCAGTCTCTTGGACTGAGAACAGGTTCTGTTCTTCTTTGTTAGACTCCAGTTGTTTAAGAAGAAAGCAGAGGCAGAATCCTTATTCTACAAAGACATTTGACTTCAAGGAACTTAATGAGATATTCCCTACCATCTCCCAATCCATATGTTTTGGATTAATTTCAGTGAACATTTTCATAAATTGTTTATAAATAGATAGCTAAATCTTTGGCACCAGGTTTTACAATGTTTCATCTACTATTCCATAAAAGACATGTTAAGGACCTGCCACTAACTCCTGTAAAGATATATTTCTGTGTGACTTTTCAGGAAGCCAGGCAATTAATATAGATATCCTACAACTTGTTGTCTTTTCTATGAAATTCATAGAAATACAAGAATTCATGATGAAACAAAAAATACAAATTATAGAAGGTTAAAAAAAAAAAAAAAAGAGAGAGAGTATGGAAATACTACTCTGCAGTCCTTATTCAAATAGAACAGTCAATGGAGTAAAGAGCAGCTTTCTCTCATTAAGGAAGGCAAGCCTCCAAACTGGACATCTGCATGGCTGTAGGATATAACCAGTTTATAAAGTTACATCAACCAACTATCTCATTACTGTAAGTTGCAAAACACTTAATTTATTCATACAAAATTGAGTGTTCTATTTTACAATGTGTTAATCCAGAGGGATCAGAAAATGATTCTAATAGTGAAACATTTAAGTATTAAGTACCGTATATTTTATTGATTTACATGACAGGTGAAAATATATCTTAGTTATAAGGCTGTCAGAATAAAAGAACCTCCCACAATTTCAACTTAATATACATTTGAGGGTGAAGAGGTAGATATTCATGAAAAGAAGAACAATTTAACCTTTGAACATCACATTTTTTTGAACTTTCAGAGAAAGGCTCACTGACTTATCTATATATTTATATAAAAACTAGAAAAAGACTTCCATTGAGTAAAATGGACATGTAAATGTCATACTGGAGTCAAGCCCAGACCCACTTTTTTTTTGTTGCAGTTGTTTCAGAGAGAGAGAGAACAGCAGCTGGAATGACAATTCACTTCACGTCTTTTGTTCCAGGAGAAAATCTGAGCTCATACATAAAAAAGGAAGTGTACAAGAGAGAGAAGCTGGGGCAGGTGATCCAAGTGGAGTATAGAGTTACTGTCTCACCTTACAGGGATGGCATTAGGAAAGCCAAGGCCCACAAGAATTTGAAAGGGATACAAGAAGGGTAACAGGGGTGAAGGGCAGGAAAGTCTGGAGTGAGGAAGACTTACTCTCAGTGCAGAAGGATCAGGTTGGCAGCATTTAAAAAAACTGACATATGTAAGTCCATGGGTCTTGATAGGTTGCACCCAAGAGTACTAATGGCCTTAGCTGAAGTCATTCTGAAGCCACCCTTGATTATCTTTGAAAGGTCATGCTGATTACAAGAGGTTCCTGAAGACTGGGAAAAATAAAGGTCGCTCCTATGTTCAAGAAGAAGAAGAAAGATCTGAGGAACTAAGGACTGGCCATTCTTACCTCAGTTCCTGGGAGATGATGAAGCAAATGATCCTGGAAAACATTTCCACACACATGAAGAACAAGAACATGACTGGGAGTAGTCAACTTGGATTTATGAAATGTTTAACCAAGCTGATTGTTTTCTGTAATGAAGTGACCGGCTTGGTAGAATAGGAGAGAGGGGAAGATGTTGTTTACCTTGTCTTTTTTAAGGCTTTTGACATGGTCTTGCATAACATCATCATAGACAAGATGAAAAAGTGTGGTTTATATAAGTAGACAGTGAGGTGAGTTGAAAACTGCCTGAATGGCCAGACCCATAAGTATGCGATCAGTACAACGAAGTCCAGTTGAAAGAATGTAGTGTATGCTAGGCATTGACAGTGGGGCCGATACTGCTTAACATCTTCATTAATGACCTGGATGATGGCACCGTCAGTGCCATCAGTGCCTTCAATTTGCAGATGATATAGAACTGGGAGGAATGGCTGATAAATCAGATGGTTGTGCTGCCATTCAGAGGGATGGACACAGCCTAGAGAATTGAGCTAAGAGGAATCTCATGAAGTTCACCAAAAGGGAAGGGAAAGCCCTGAACCTGGGGAGGAATAAATACAGGCAACAATAAGTGGAAAGCAGCTCCACAGAGAAGGACCTTGGGCTTCTGTTGGACACCAATCTCACCATGAGCCAGCAATGCACTCTTGCAGTAAAGAAAGCCAACAGAATCCTGGGCTGCACTAGGAAGAGCACTGACAGCAGGTTTTGGGAGATTATTCTTCCTCCCTACTAGTGAGGATACAGCTAGGGTACCATATCCACTTCTGGGCTCCCAAGTACAAGAAAGCTATGGACTTATGGGATTCCATCTAGCAGGGGACCATGAGTACCTTTCATATAAGAAGAGGCTGAATGAGCTGGGACTGATCAGCCTGGAGAAGAGATGGTTCAGGGGGTTCTTAATGTGTATAAATAACTAATGGAAGGGAATACAGACAAGGGAGCTAGACTTTTCTCAGTACTGTCCTCTGATGGAACCAGATGTAATGGGTGCAACTTAAAATATCTGGACAAAAGAAAACACTTTTTTGAAGATGGCAAAAAAATGGGAACTGGTGTCCCAGAAATGTGGAGTCTCCAGTTGTGGAGATATTCAAAACCGGACCAGACATGGTTATGGTTAACTTGCTCTAGTGGGCAAGAGCCTCTAGGCTTTTGAGCAGGGAAGCTGGAGTAGATGATCTCAAGAGGTCCCTTCTGATCTCAACAATTCTCTGATTCTGTGACAGCTACTTCAACTGACAATTCCTTAGATCTAGGGACAAATATGAACTTTTGAACCTGTTCAAAAATGATTAGTGTGATTTCATTGCCTTCATTAGACTCTGGACTATAGTGAGATACACTTAACTATAATGCAATGTGTTTATAGTAATGTAACTCTACTCTCTGTTGCTGGGATCAGGGGAATACTATTCTCATAGCCTTTGCACAAAGGCAAAAAAGACAAAGGTTTAATATCAGGTCATTTGTGTATAGAAGTTTGCACTGATTGTGAAGGAGCATTCATTCAGAATGTGAGGCCTGGTAAAAATTTTACTATTTTCCAAGGTTTTATTTCAATAATCTGTGTAAGATTTAAAATGTTTCCTGTGTTGTTAACCTCACTTCAAGCAGGACAAAGTGCTCAACATCTTTCAAGCTTTCTCTTACAACGTTTTGCTATGTTCTCCCCTTCTCCCCCAGTTCTGGCATGTGCACCAATTCACTTTACTCAGACATCATAATGCAGTAACAGTGGATGGTCTCACAGTGGAAGTAATGAATCAGAAATACACGTAGCATGCACTGTTCAATCTCCAGTTTGAATAATTACAAATCAGAAACAAAATCAAATGCCTCAGTGAACAATCTGGATACTGAAAAAAAAAAAGACTGAAATTCATCAGCTAAAGTTGTTTTTTTTTTTTTTTCATACAAGCAGTTCACCCAGCTCTATTAAAGCTGCTGGAGAAATCTCTTAGAAGAAACCCATTAAGCACTTCAAGTGTGTTATTTTCGCTCTGGGCTCAGAGAGTCTTTTTCTGTGTCATTGCACTGGTCCAACTCAGATGAATCAAGCAAATACAGAAATACTGGCAGCTTTCATACTTGCTTTTTGTTCCGAGCCCAGCGGGTGAATAACACTGAATTTCCTTGTTTGCAAGCTTTTCCAAGTGAGCCTAAAGGTTCTTGCTCATCAAGGTTGAAATATCTGGCAAATAGTAACAGCTCTAGATTGTAGATTATAATTAGAATTGCTTGAGCAAGTTCAAAATTAGTGAGCCAAGCCAGAACATACTCTACTCCCATTTCAAATAAGACCCCTTTACATAATGAGAGATTCCACATTTAAAAGTTCATATGCAACAAAATATCACCAAAACACCAGTAAGCTTTGCTAGATAGAATTTTATTTTCAAATCATAAGCCCTGGAATCCTGTCACAAATTATAGTTAATTTGGGGTCATTTGTGAAAGAGAGCTTTTCTGGAGAAGTAACCTGAGAATGACTAAGCTGAGAATGACTAAGTTTCACAGACCTCATCATCTAGTATGTCACACAGGAAAATTGGGCTGGGTAGATGTGAAAAAGAATGAGTGTAAAAAGAGGTTTCAGAAGATAAAGGTGGATCCACTGAATCTGAAACAAGGAAATCAGAGGGATGACTGCACTCCTAAGCTAAAAAATAAAAAATAAAAACAAAACAAAACAAAACAAATTCAGATTTGAAAATATTAATTCTGATGAAGGACACAGACAAAAATGATGCAGGTGCTGCTATCATTTGGGAATGTAAGCAGGAATTTAGGAAAAAAGTAACAAAAAATTTTATTCAGTTTGTCTTGAAGCATTATTTTTGACTGAAGCTATGAGATGCAAAATTTCCATAGAACAGTAAGGATTACAATCTTCTCCCATATGGTCATCCAGTTTCAGTTTAGTGGAACTAAATTTAAAACTAACATGTTTTAACTAATGCATTTTAGCTTTAAAAGTTTGTTTCCTGATTTTGTAACACCAAACGAAAGAATACATAAGCACTTGTATATTACATTTCACCTTTGCTATTATATCAAGAGAGATTATTACCAGCTCTGGAGACAAAAACATTTCCTTATCCAAATAGAGCTAAACAAAAATATTGTATAATACAGATGTAACAATATCTTCATCTGTCTTATGAAGATCAAACATGAAGAAGAAGTATGAGACCCATTCATTCAGAGGTAACGGAAACCTTCCAACGTTTAAAAGCTTTCTCTCATTCTTGTCTCGTTGCTTCAAATTGGCAAGTTCAGAAAAAAAAAATGTAGGATTTCTTGCAATACGCTGCTTTTAGATGAACTGGAAATAGCATTTTTTTTGCTAAATTTTGTTCTATTTGCTTTACATAATGATCAAGGAGGTATAAATACATGAAAATAGATAGAGAACAGATAATAGATAGAATGAAATTAACTTTTCAGGCTTCAAGAATGAGATATTTTCCAGTCACTTTTTGTTTTACTGAAACCTTTTCATTTATTGCTATGAAATTTGATGTTTGATTCTGGAATAAATAAATATACAAAGGTTCATTCAAGGTAGACTGCTTAATCATGTTATCATGGTCAATAATGAAAGATGCATGTTAATTCCTCATTTGTTTTTTTTGCTTCCTAGTCTTCATAAAGATCTGTGCTAGGCCTAACAACTTTCCCGTGTACTTGTGCAACTGTGAAAGGAAAGAGATACTCATTTATACTTTTGAAACTGCCTCATAATTGTAGTACTTTATATACTTCATGTAATTTGCTAATAGATACACTAAATTCATGTGAACATTTACTGTTGTAAACAGCAAAAGTATATAATCTGTTCTATTCAGTATTTTTAAATCACAAGAAAAAAAGTTCCAAGAAGCAACACTGCCACCACTAGCAATGGGATTCATGGTATCTAGAGTGAAATTCATTTATACAGAATATCTCAAGCTATCACAGAGCACAAAGACTTTGGAAGCAATTGATTAGTGCTTCTCAGGCACTCAACTCCAGTCTCTCTCTATTTACTGAGCCATGCTTGTAATCATCTCTACTTTTCTCACTGAAGATACATGGGACTCTAATGAAGAACTACACCCAGTCTGATAGTATGAATGTTGCTTTATTTACATCAATACTTGTTAGCAAGCTACAATAAAAACACTTAGGGGTCTGGATACACCAGTGTATTTGTAATACAAGGGTGAAAGGGGGTGTAGAAAGAAAGAGAGAAAGTTCTATTTCTCAACAACGGATACAATGCAGTGAGCACTAAAAGTTGAAACCATCACAAAAGTTCACTGGCACGTTGAATTGAACCACTGATCTCAAACTACAAAGCATTTTCCACTAATGCCTAATGGTTGAGCATCACTCATTCATTCAAAAAAAAATTAATAATAATAGTTAGACATGAAAGATCCCAAATCCCTACCTGAAAGGGAATAAAATCTAAGGGAATGAGGTTTTGAACCCCATACATCTTTTCTAAAAATGTTGCACATGCCTAAAAAAGAATTAATAAAAAGTTTATTGTTAAAACCCACTATGATAACTGCAGCACTTCAAACAGGCACCTTGGTAGAAATGTAGAAAGATCAAGACATGAACACAGCTGAAAAGCTGGAGATCTTTTCAGATATCAAAGGTATTTATTTATTTATTTATTTATTTATTGTTTTGGTGATAGTAGTCTCATGGGGAAATAATGAGGCGAAATCTCATGTTATTTTTGGCCAAGTAGGCTAGAAATTTTCTGGACAGTTTATACTTTTGGATAAAGAATAAAGAAAACAACTCCCAGTCATTCAGATTGCAACTGCCTATTTGTGGATGCTGTCTCCTCTGATCTATTCTCAAGTGCCTAAAGAAGAAATAGTCAGTTCCTTCTCCTGAATAGAGTTGCATTTGATGTTAGCTGCATAACATTTGAGACCCCTAAATTTTATTTGTCTGCATGCAGACAAATGTGCATGTGCATTCATGCACATTCCAGATAATATTTAAGTACAGTAAGACTTCCACTGAGTTGAAAGCTTTTATTTCAGTTGAGCTATAAAATGAATCTCTAGGTCATTGGGACTTATTCTTTTCATTTTTTATTGGAAAATATCTGCCCATAATAATGTCTGAATGGCAACAATTTGCATGTCCCACTCAAAGTTCAGGAGTGAATATAGTTAGAATGGAATTAATAAATATAACATTTTGGCAGTTGTCCAAGTATAGTATGTAATACTTTCTATTGTTGATGGCATGCACAATGAAATGTTGGAAACAGAATTTAATATACATAGAGAGGGAAGCTACTTGCAGTTATATATCTCCTATAATATAATACATTAGGTAACACAAGCTTTTTAAAACCTCTAAATTAAGTCTTTAAAAGACTGCTGTGTTTTTTGACATGGTGTAACAGTAAACTAATACTAATACTTATCACATCATGCAACGATCTCAAAGTGCTTTACAAAAGAGAAGTAACACTGTCCCCATGCTACATGGAGAAACTGAGGTATGACAGGATATGTTAATACCCCATGGCAAGAAATAAGTCAGTAATACAAGAATATAACCTATGCCTCTTAAGTTTTATCCCCATCTTCGTCTTGCTTAGTAACATTGCCTCTGAACATTTTTCTAAGCAATCTATGATTTTAAATACATTATTTGCCACTCACTATAAGTGTTTGAAAAACACTGACCACTGTCCAGTCACTTGCTATTTGCAGCCTCTGTCCTAATCCCCGTGTAATCCTTTCAACCATGACTTCATCATCCAAAGTATCATATTCACAAGCTACTGAAAATAATATTATATAAGCATAGACCTGTAAAAGACATCATACTGTGAATCTGCTATTACCATGAAATCATGGAACTTTTCACATGAAACAAAAGCTCATGATGATTCCTACAGTTAGTAAAGTGCTTTCTCATTGACAGTGTTGAATGAGAAGGACATTTGAGTTGGCCCAAAGCATAGAGGGATAATTTATGCATGAGCAGTGCAGAAACTCTTATAAAACAATCACAGTGATTAGCTTTTTCAAAAGAATTTTAATCACCAAATTATGCAGAGGTATGCTTTGTTAACACCTCTGCACAAGGGGAAACGTTTAAAAATTCATCTGGAAAAGATTTTCTTCCTCGTAAGAAACTTCAATCTACCTTTCCTGGAAAGCTCAGGTAAAGAATATCACTCCTGCACTAATGATTCGATAGAGACAAGAGAAAGAGTCATTTCACTGTCTGACGACTAAAAGAAAATCCTCTTGGCTTGTGGTCATGTGGATTTTTAATTCTGCAGAGAAACAATATCCATATATTAGCTTATAACTGAAGTAGATCAATTCCCTTCTGATTCAGAAAGGAAATATCTCTGCACAATTACACAGAGTTTTAACACCACTTAGAATATTGCTTCTTATTAGGAAAGTAAGTATAGCACCATTTACTCACTTTTTAATAACATTCATGGCCAGAGGAATGGCTAGAGCTGCCATTTCAAATCATAAAGAAGTCAGGGGTGTTTTCAAAATTGGAGATAATGAAAGATCTGTTTTCTTTCTTTCTTTTATTTTTGTTTCTTAGTAGCTATTCCCAAGTAATCTTTAAACATTCATATTAGAACTAGAATATGTCATATTTAAAGTAACAAATACCATTTCATCTGTTTGTTGTTTTTTTTTTTTAAATGAATGTTTGCATTTAAATGGTTTAATCAGTAAATATCACTTTGTATGTAATGTAGAACTTATATCAGAACTTGAATATCAGATAGTTTGATGACAGTTTAATTATATTTGTGTGAATTAAGCAACTTAAATAATTTTATAGCTAATGCCCTATTTCTCTCTTCCAAATATCAGTACAAATATAAGTACAGCCACCAACCAGGTAATCGTACCACCATGCAAATTACTTCATTATGTCATATGGAAAGAGCTCTTTCTCAGAGTTTTCAAGTGAAGCACCAGGGCAGCAAAGTCCACAGAGGGATTCTAGGGATGTGTCACTAAATGCTTGTCCTGCACTTGTACTCTCTACAATGCATCTAGTCTTGTCCACTGCTGCCTAAGGATATGAGGATCTGCAGACCTTTGGTATGTCCTGGTACCACTGTCCTTATTACAGAACATTATAAGAGAGTGAGCAAATTGTTAAACTACGTCAGTGTTGGTCTCTTTGTTGATGATACCAAGAACTGAACAGACGAGAACTGAACTGCTAAAAGTTTGTTCTCTCTATATATGGCTTGAAACATACTGGGAGGAGAGGTAGCTAACATATGCTCTACCATTATCAACACTTTTCTTGTCCTGTGAAAAAATCAAGCTTTCAAACTGTCATTTTACAAGAACATCAAATACATGCACTTTCACACTGAAGAGGGAAATTTCAGCAGAAGTACTTGAGATTAATTCTTTCTTTTGTGATACTGCTTGCATACATGTACAGTAGCCATAGCTTCATAATGTTATAAACAACTGGCATAATGTAAAGTAAACATTCCTAAAACAGCAGCATTGATCATCTTTCAAACCAATACCACATTAAAAAAACAAAAAAAAAAAAAAAAAAAGGCTGGCAATGCACCCAAAGTCAATGATGTCAGCTTGTGTCTTATTATCAAAAAAAAAAAAAAAAATCAGAAAGAATGGCTCTTCATCAGCCCTGCATCTGCAAATGCAAAGACAAGTAGCTCCAACAACTCAAATATCCACAGTTTTCACCCTGAAGTCTCAGAAAAGTTGGTTCCTACTCAAGAAAGACCTACGGTTGGAACTACATAAGTGTTCTCAGCTGGAGTACAGGTCCAGCAGCAATGCTGAAAGGAACATATGCAGAATCCTCTGTCATTACTCCAGGAAATGACAAGGTTTTGGCATCATAATTTAACATTGCAATGTGGTCTCAATCATTTTATATAACATTGTTTTACCATTGTCTTGACATAGTAAAGTGGTCTCCATAGACTTACATTGGCATAATTTTGCCATCGTCTTGACACTGTAATATGGTCTCTATAGACTTGAATTGAATTTTTGTCATTGCCTTGAAATTGTAATGTCCTCTTCCCAGCCTTGTCTTCATATGCACATCTTCACCATGTGCTTGTATTATCTCATCTTCATTCTGAAACCACTGGGCACTTTTATTTCCTTTTCAACGTTGATACTGTCTGAAAGCTAACACTTGCATGTAATCACTGACTATTTTAAACATCCTGCATATCATTGTTTTACATGATTTGAAAGAATTCCTCAAATAACAAGTTATTCAAAGAAAATCCAAGCACAGGTAAAATGCTAGTGGTACATGCAGATATGCTAGGTATATGTTCCACTTATGTTCATTACCTGGTTTTTAAGAACATCTTAGGTTAGTCCAAATCATAATGGTTTTGATTCTATATTCTCTACTGTGTAGGACTACTTAGAAGACATGATAAAATAGCATAAATCAGTTAACCTAAGTATACTGAAGGAAAACACAGTGAAATAGACTCTTTACAGCTCAAAATCACTTCAATCCTCTGTTTGGTACAAATGAGTCACCAAGAATTTTCTCTCCTGTCTTTGATAAACCTGTTCAGGTCACTTTCTATTTGGGGACTGCTACTACTGGTCCCTCTTTTTGATTAAAAAAGTACTAAACGTACACAACCATTCATCTTTATTTCCTCTATAAATAAGCCATTCCTTCATGAGGATGACAACATTACACATGTAAATGCTTGCTGGTTTTTTTCCTCATTTTAAAAAATGTGATTGCAGTTTTGTTTCTTATACTATCAAACATATAGCAAAATATTACTTGAAAGAATAACAAGGACTTAACATTGTAGAATAGTCAGTGATGCTGACTACCAAATTAGGAAATTCTTGCTTTATTTGGCAGACATAAAATATGATATCTAAAGGAAATGGACATTTTTCTTACACTGCTTCTAGAACATAGGGCAAACTGGGCAATATAAGTGCAATTCTTCATATATTGGGCAATTTAGAGCAACTTGCTTGTAATCAGTAACTTCCCTGTTAGTCAATGTACCAGCATGCACCTCCTCCTCCACTGTCTTCCTCACTAAAACCTGTCCTTAGAGAAAGGCAGGGAACCTGTCACAGGACTTCAGCTGAAACAAGCATCTTTAACATTATAAAGTATAACATTTTTAAGAAAATTAATCTCAGCATAATATTTATACAACACTTTCCTTCAAAGTGCTTCACAGATGCAGATGAAATTGCTCTTGGTTTGGTAGAAACAAATTCCAGGCATAGAAGAAGCATGAAATTAATTTTACTGATTTGTGAAATGATTAATATCATTAGAAACAGACTATACCTGAAAATTTGGCGTACTGAAATAACAGAATATTGAAATTCACAAGTTGATAGTGTATCTTAGCTAGAATTAAAAATTAATAAGGTAGCACTCCTGTGATACCAAGTGTAAGATTCAGACACCTTCATACATGCTTGTGGTCACCCAGACATGCTTGGGTGCCCTGCCTGTCCTACACATTCCAGAAGGGTGCAGGCTTCCTGCAGGTCCTATGTGACATCTGTCAGCTTTTGCAGATGCCATGTAATATCCCAGGACACTTCAGCTGGTGCTAGATACTTGTATTTCTGCATCTGCAACACATCCCGAAATCTAAATTAAATTTAGAACTTATTTGGGCTTTCACTGACTCATGCCAGTGAAGTGAAAACATCAGGAGTAATGTTAAGGGGCTTTTGATAACACGTAAATGCTGCTTATGGCAGGCACAGTTTATGCAATTTTGCCTACTAAGGATAGCACAAGATTTTTATTTTTTTTTTCAACAGAACTTAAGAATAAAGGTTAATAAAAGAAAATAGTTGAAAACGATAAAAGAAAATGCATGTCAGAATTTACAGAAAAAGCTCTAAAGACAACTTTAATAATAATTTTTATGTTCCTTTAAAAACCTCAATGGTATAGCAATAATCTGACCTAAAAAACATTCTCTCTCAGAATTTAACATTCACTTCCCTTTGTATCAAAACAGTATTTGTCATAATGAGACGCAAAATAACTGAATGCTGTGTAACACAACATGACACAATACAGTTAACAGAATACATTTAAAGAACAACACTCTTATTCCACAATCAGATAGCCACCACCATTTCATAGAACAGGTATCTAATTATAAGTATGTGTGTGGCCTCATGCAGAGCAGACAATGAGATGTCTTGGCTACTTGCAAACCAGCAGATACTGTGGTTCACTGAGTATCCAGATTATTTGAGGGCAGTTTGTCACATCTCTAAATATTTCTTTAATGAATTCTTTTTGCATTTACTGAGCTCCATGTTCATTGTTTTGTAAAGATTATATTTGTTCAATTCTAGTCTAATATTGTTGATTTTTTCCATGCAAAATTAACTAGCTTTGGGGGAAATATATATATAAATTTAGCTTTGCAAATATTTTCTATGGACAAATTAGACCAATAGCAGTAAATTTACAGTGTTGAATTGATACATCGTAACAAGAAAGATGACCGGAATTATCCACTTAGTTCAAGTAGTGGCAAAATAGGACACCAGAGAGAAATTTATGGTAGTTTCTACAATACCTATTATCCTATTTAGGCCCTGATCCTATAATTGGGTTTGCCCAAGTGGATCTGATTGCAGGACAAGGGCTATATATCGTAGACTCTTCAGGGTACAGGCAATCGGGAATCTTTTTTCCTGTTTGGGATTTTTTAATTTTTTTATATTTTTTTTATGAGGTGAGGCCTAGAACAAAGTAGATGCTACTAGTGCAATAGATAAAATAATGAAATAAGTCATTAAAAAGATTTTTCACTTTTCACTATCAGTCTATCAGCATGGACTATGAAAATATGAAGGATACATGCTGTATCCAAAGATTTTGGGACTCTATTCCTGTCCATGATAGAATAGAGAGTGATTCTTGTCTTCTTAATAATAATCTCAGTTTAATATTGATTTATCAAAGCATCTCTCTGAAATTTAAACAGGGGCAGGCCAGAATCTCTGACTGTAAATAGTAGTATTTAATATGTCACTCTTCTATAAGACTTTTCAACCAAGGATGTTAAACTGCTTTACAAATATTAATTAAGGCTTAATTAAGCAATTAATCAGCTGTGTCATATTACTTTATAATTATGATTTATATTGCTCCCAGTGTGTGGTATGCAATTTACAGTTATATGAATGAATCCTGTCCCGAAACATAGAAATTTAGATAATCTGGTCTCTCCTTGTTAATCATGTCCCACAAATATCAAATATTTCTCTCGTCTTCATCTTCTAACTCAATACTGTCACCATAAATACTATCATCATAAATCAAGAGCAGACGTCTAGCTACTTTGGTGTGGGACAAGGTCCTATCCATGTAGATCTTTGTGAAGGGTTCCTTTCAACAAGTAGGCTGAAAGGCACAGGTGCTTTCAGTATTTCATCTTTCCGCCTCTCCTAGTTTATACCTTGTACTGAGGTCTGAAGCTAGAGTGCGTCCCAGTGCCTGTGGCTATGCAATCCAGGCTTTTGCAGCTTTTCTGAGATCTCTTTGTTCCATGAAACGTTGAGAAATGCAGGCTAGGGAATGCTCTACAGCACAAGTGCAAATGGTTCCAAAAATGGTTCCAAGGCAAATGGGTCAGTTATGCTGCAGTGTGACTGGCTCTGCCCAGACATATCTACTACTCAGCAGTGTAAACTACCTCTCTCTGCTACCAACCTAATTTAACAGAACTGTGGGAATAGCAACATTTTTCCAATCAATGTTTCATAAGAAATACCTGTCCACAACTTCCCTCTTTAGAAACCACAAAGAAATACTGCTGGCTTTCATTTTGTAAGCTGGTGAGTCCATAACCCAAAGTTAGCAAAAAACACGGTTGTGTTTTGTTTTGTTTTGTTTTTCTCCAATCTGCATAAGCTAAAAATGACTCAGACTGACTGCTCATTGTCGTAGAAATGCCTAGTTCACAGTGCACATGTCCAGAGGTGTAACCCATTAGGTTGCCACCATACTGACAACATGGCAGCTGTGCTTCTGTGAGAGCATGAAAAGTGCTTCCCACTAGTGAAGGTTTATTTCTCATTATTTGTTTGCATGGGACCACATGCAACTGTTCTCCAGTTACTACTAATCTAATGAAACATGTCTTCTGATTGCTATAACGACTGGTTTAAAGAAGGAACTTAATTGGGTCCAGGTAGAAGTGTTTGTTTCCTCATTTGACTTAACTATCTGCAATCATTTACCTACCTAGCTTTTGCTAGGTAGTCACTGCCAGGATATTGTGAAAATAGAATCTATTTATGATTGTGAAGCTTTCCCCTATTACCATTGGGCTGAAGGTCACCCCCGAGCAAAATAGAAGACTAGTTCTTATAATCAGTATGTATCTTTAAAATTTGCTCTTAACAGTTTCTTCCTTTAAAAAAAAAAAAAAAAAAAGTTATTTTTAGCATTTTACTTAAAATTAATGCAGGAAAAAAAAGGAATTTTAATAAAAGTTATCTATATTATGTGGAATAAATTTCTATATGGTCAAGTCATAATATGCTAAAATTTTCTTTAATTTTAAAGAAATCTGAAAGTACTTGAATAATAATAATAAAAAAAAAAAACTAAATATTCGCTAGGACTTGTAAATGTATGTTTGCCAATAAAGGGAATGCATTTGTTCCTTGAGGATATTTTGAAATTTTAGGCTCTAATTTATTCGAAAAATAATAAACAGAATATAAAGGTTTCCACAAAGTTCTTTGAAGTGAATTCCCTGAATATTTACAGTTTTTGATGACTGCACTGGGGGCTGGGGGGGGGGGGGGGTATGAACACCTGAAGAAACAAACAAACTGACTGGTATTAATGGATTTGAATATAGTTCTGAGGAAACAGAAACAGAAGCACCTTGACTATAGATCAAATGAGGTAAAAAATAAAAATAGCAAAGGTTGTAACAAAAGTTAACTTGTATTCTATTTTAAAGCTAAAAAATCCTGCAAAGATTGGACTCTATCTGATGGATGATACACATGAGCTAGGTTGTTTGTTATTACATATTATATCTTTACAAACTTCCTTAGGCACTGCTTGCTCCTCTTTTATAAACAGTAGAACACTGCAGGGATCAAGACATGAAACGGAGGAATTAAAACAATGCACTTGAAATTCCTTGGTGTGCAACTTACAGAGAAAATTATTAGCTGCATTAACAGAGAATGAATATGTCCAAGATTTCTAAGAAACTTTATATGTATATAGTTTTATTTGTAATATGTTATTTTTACTTTTACTCCAATAAGATAATAATTACTGCTAAATTATTCCTGCACAGTTACCAGGATATTAGGATGAGCTTTGGAAAGCTAAAAGGCCAAAAGTCTATCCTGACTGTCAGGAAACAGAGAAGATTCTCTAGCAGGTTACCATAACTGCTTTGATAAAATGAGGTTATATTTTTTCATGCCTGTATGCAGGCTGTTAGTATTCATGGCTATACAATTTGGGAACTTAGCCTGCAGAAAACGGAAAAGATACAATTAAACTGTAAAACAAGATTTTACTAATTCTTGCAGATATATCTGTGAAGCATTCCTTCATGTCAGTTACAGTTGCAGAAAATCAGGTCACAAATAGGCCTTTTATTTTTCTTTAAATATTTCAAAAATTCTAAATTATGGCAAAGTAAAATGGACATGTGCTTGTACAAAAGCTAGCCTAATATAAACACTCAAATATGAAGCCAAATATCCAAAATATTTTTTGCCTATTTCTAAAAAAAAGCAATTGTCACCATTATAAGACTTATCAGTCATAGATATACAAAAGCAAAACATTTTAAATATTCAATATTCATGCCAAATATATACTTCAAGACATATTTCGTTTGAAATTTTTGTTTCATTCCAATTTTGAAGGTTTCAGCAAAGTTGTAGCACAAAAGATCATCTTTACTGGAATATCCCTATTTATTACTGTAACTGCTCTTTATCTTTTTACACTGTAGTAGCCACTGTACATCAGCAGCTTTTCTGGCACTGCATTGTCTAGAACTGCTAAGGAAGATGTCTGTTCACTAAGAAACTGTCTGGCACATTATTTTGATACGCTCCATAAGTTAGCAGATCAATAGTTAAAAAATAAAAATAAAATAAAAAAATCTTTGCACTCTGATATTGTATGTCCTCTGTTGTTTCAACCACTAACATTTGTGAGCTGCCTTCAGTAATTTCTTTAATGAGATTGTTGTGGTTTTCTTTTGGAAATGTAACTGTCAGGCATTTTACATTTGTCCCTACTAATAATTCCCCAGGCCTTTATTAAAGAGATTTACAGATTTCTTAAATCCACAGTCCTGCATCACTCAGATACACAATTCTAATAAAATGATAAATTAGATTTTATTCTTTGCCTTAGCCGTACAAATGAACAAATTAAAAAAATGTTTACTGAGCAATCTGGCAGAAGCTAACAAATTAAACATTACTCTTCTTCAAACCTTTTGGATGTAGAAACAATGTAGATACAGATGAAGCAGTGTACAATGCACAAAGAACCATTTTAAAAGTCAGATTGAAAACTCCATCACAGAAAAAGGAAACACTGACTGCAAACATGATTTTTATCCAAGACATGGAGGCTAATCTTATCCAAGATGGATGTTAATACAGTATTTTCCTTGCAGCTGTTTTGGTGGGAGATTGTTGTTGTTTTTGTTTCCTTAAGAATCTGTGCTAAATTGTTAAAGGTTATTTTGCACAGCACTTGTTTTCAGCTTATTTTAACACAAACAGTCAAGATAATGAGCTGAAGATCAATAATACTAAAATACTATAAGAGATCTAAAACTCCATCCATAAAATAATCAAGTGAAATGTTAAGCCACTTCAGAGTATTCTGGAGAATAGCAAATATGGAGACCTGGGTGATTTTAACTCTCTGTGCCTTCCTTTCTACCTGAGTCCTTTCCACTTTCTCTCCATAATGCCATGTTGGAGTACATCCTGCTTAGCCTCCAATCAACATTTCAAGCACTGGGATCATGTTTGATATTGTCAGATGGCCTGGAAAATTAAAAACCCAATTAAAGGCTCAGCACGCGGGTCAGCTCTTCTGCATATCAAAAGGCCTCCTCTGGCTATTCTGCTCAAATTGTATCTGTTAACAGCTCACTTTGCAGAGAGTGAAATAGCGCAGCGTTTATGAGTAATAAGTACCTTCCAGCTGATACATTTCAAACACAAACCACTTTCATGGCCCCGGCAAAAAGTACAAGTCATAATCAAATTGTCAATTTTTTCCTGCGAGATGCATAGATCCATTGTAACTGTGATTGTTAAAGAAGGAAATGCATTTTATTCACACGTTGGAAAAAAAAAAAAAAAAAAAAAAAAAAAAGATGCACATTTTCCCTACAATTAAAGATTTTTTGTCACTTTTTTACATTGCCTTTCCTTTACATTTCTAAATAGTTACTATAATTGATTTTCGGGTTGCATTCTTTTTTTTTTTTTTTTTTTTTTTTTTTTTGTAGGAGAATCATTTATAGTTTTTATGTAGTGGAAGAAATGGTTGAAGTGAATAGCATTTTTGTTTAGCTGGGGTATTAATGTTCACCCAAATGTTTATAATGTGAATGTGCAAAGCACTAAAAGCTTTCGAGCTAAATGCAAATTAGTAGAGCACTCAAATGACATTTTTAGAAGGAGTTTTCATCTGTCAATGTGGCATAATATTAAGTCAAACTAAAGTCACTACTTCAGCTACTGGCCATTTGAAAAAAAAAAATCATAAGATACTAGGGTTGACAGAAAAGAAAACAAACTACATAAATATTTTTCAACATATTATATTAACCAAGCAGCTGCTACAGGATTTCACAAGAAGTTAGCATATAATGTCTCCCTTTAGAATATATTTTGAGTGTATGCAATGTCAAAAATCTAAATCCCTGGGTTTTGCATAATGCATTAAGGTCCACATCTGAGACTAGAAAGATTTTTCAAAGCAATGTCATGTGATGAAATAACACATGCTTCACTCAGGAAAAAAATCAAGGAATACGATGAGTTAGGAAAAAATGCAAACAGATTAATATACTGAAGTATTAATCCATGTAATATAAATTCATTAATCACCACTACTCTAACTGGCATTTTTTTAAAAAATCATTTCCTTACAGCAAACACTTTGACTTCACACTTTTTTTTTTTCTTTTTAAACAAAAGGCCAACTGTTAATCATAAAAAACTGTCAAGTGACATTAAAGATTAGAAACTCACAAAAGCATAAAATCTGACACTTAAGGCTGAAAGTCCATCTTTTGCCCACCCTCAGCGAGAGTAGGTATTGCTCCACAGAGGATGTGCGGCCTCACCCAGTGCTTCAGATGCTTCCAGTACCTCAGCAGCATGGAAAGTGATATTACTGGAGTTTGTTCACACATCCCCAGTTTCAGTGCTGGTATAGGCTTAGGTGAGCCTTTTGGAAGCAATAAGGTACAACTTGTGTTTATGAGTCAAACTCTTTGCGGCAGCGTTAAAAAATAATTAAAAAAAAAAAAATGACAGAAGACAACGAAATGGGAATAAAAGTTTCAGCAGTTGGTCCTGCAGGATTTTATCACCTGTTCAGCTCACACAGTTTGCACTGCTTCAGTTTATCCTTGGAATATATTGTCTGGCTTAGCGAAATATCATGTATTTCTGGGGATGTGTCATCAGCAGATCCCAACATGGCTGCTCCAGGTTGCTGTGGGAGAGGCGAGCCCCGCAGCTGCGGAGACACTAGTGGGCGCCATCATAATGACTTTAGATCTGCAACAATTTATTCATATTAAAGAACAACACATTGCATATTAATAGACAATTTAAAATAATTACATGCTTTAATATTTTCTAAAGAACAGTTACGTGTCTTTTGAAAGTTTCATACTTCTTATAGAAAAGAAAGCAAGTGCTTTTTCAGAGAAACAATGTATAATAATATGTCAGTAAAGATTGAGCAATTTTGAGTAGTGATGGGTGAAAAGGACATTATGTTCTTTTTTCTTGTCATGGTCGGTATTTTTCTGTCAGTTGGCAAAGGCTGCACTCAGCAAGAAGAAGCTAAAGACCTGCATTGAGAGACGTTAGGGTGACAGCTAACCTGACAGGTCAGAAGATGACTGCAGAATTAGCCTTACTTTAATTCTCACTAAAATTCACAGCTCCTGACGAGGAAATGGGAAAAAGAAATTTTCTTACACATTTTCTTTTCATTTCATGTGCAGATTATACATATTCTGCTTCCATTAACAAGAAGGAGATTGTGCTTTATGCAGCTCTATATTTAAGGGCAAAAGACCAAGCAGATGACAAGAGTGACCCTTCTCTTGTCTTATGATCACTGCCAGTTTGACATGACACTAATTAGACTGCCTTAATCTAAACCCAGTTAGTTCTGCATGCTTGCAGCAAAACCATTGTAAACCTGAACATAAATTGCCTTGGGCCTTTGTCTTCCTAAGATACATACATACACACGTACACATACTCTCTTTCATAATCCAGTCCTGGTAATCTTATATATCAGACTGCTGCATATATTATTCTTAATTTTCAATTTTACAATTACCTTCCATTCCTATTTTATAGTATTATATGGTGTATGTGCTTGCCGAGTCAGAGAAGCTGTAAGAAGATTGTTTCATAGTTCATAAAAAAATGCATGCTGCATGCAATCTGAAATAGCCTGTGGTTGGTAAGCGTACATACAGTTTATATTTCCCTTTAATGGTGAAATATGATTGCAAAACTATGAAGTGAAATATACACAAATTAATCACATTTAACAGAAAATCTTCAAATCAGCAAAAAAAAGTCTACATATAAATTAATGTAAAATTTCAACATTCTCACTTGAGTCAAGAAATAGCTAAAAATCATCTGTTTACACAATTCAAGGGATAAAAATGTTACTAAAATATAACCGTAGGTACTGAGTAAAAACAACTGATTTGGTACATACAACAGAGTTTAAATGGTGCTTAATAGTTCCACAAGTAACCTCGGAATGTGTCTCATTCAACTTGATTTGTTATAACATAGCTAATGTGTCACAGAAGTACACTTATTTTTAGGTAAAGTAATTTGCAAATAAAACAGTTGAAAGGTATAATGTTTCCTTAAAAATGAAAACAAGTCTGGTTTATGTTGTTATGTTATTCTTATTGTGTACTGATATTCCTTAACACTCAGTTCTCTGGTGTTATTTGGTTATTTGGCATTATTTGGTTCATTTTGGAGTTGTTGGGATCCCTTTCAAAAAAATAAAATAGCAAGTTTAATAAATGAAGACTTTCAAAATTAGACCTTTACTCTGAAGAAAAATGAACACTAAGGCATAAACCTAGTTACTTATACTAGCTGAAGAGTTGATTTAAACCGTTGTCATCCATTGTTTGGTCCAGAAGAGGATTTAAATTTTTATTTATTTATTTATTTTTAATCTGTGAGTTTTCAGTTTTGGCTGGAAAAACAATGAAAAAATCTCCACTAAAGAGTCAAGAAGTTGGATTAATGAATATTAAAACATTGTAATTCATGCTGAAACAATATTCTACCAACATTTTCTGTGCATTTAACTAAAAAAACAAGCATAAGTGGTATATAACATTTCCATGAATGGGACCCTTAGGCTTATTCAGCTGAGCATGTTTAGCTTGCCAAGTTTAAATATTTTCAGAACTGATCCTGGGACTGAGAAGCCTTCATCACAGCACAGCATTTAAAATGATAGATGTGATACATATTTAATACAATAAAATGGCCATTTATATGCTCATACTAGGCACAAGGGAAATCTTTGTAGGAAAGAGTTCTAGAATCTAAAGGGGCCTATTCTCTGATCGCTGTGTGAGGAATTTAGGTATCTATTTCACATTACTGCTAACGGGCGTTATGAGCCCAGGTCTTCCATGCGTCAGTGGGACAATACACATTTAAGGGTCCACTTCAACAAAATGCTGGCTCTGCCAATGTTGAGCTACTGCAAATTCATCAGGTTTTCCCTGGGCAGTTGAATGATAGGGGAGAACTGCAGTCCAGTGCTATCAAGTCGTGGCTTCAGTCAAGCAAGTTTTCTCAGAGTGCACCCATACCATCCATTCCCCAGCCATATAGAAAATGCAGACAGAGCAGTGATCCCATGGAGCTCCAAAAAACACTGCCTGAATTTCCTGACTTCAGCTTTGCCCATCTGGGCAACAAGGTTTCCAAGCAGCTAGCAACTCTATTGTGTGACTAGGCTATCTTTAAAGACCTCAGTGACATTTAGAGAAAATGAGGAAAGGGAGTGGGAAAAAGTGAACCAAAGTTAATGAACTGAAGCTTTCCAAGAAAGCACATGCAGGAAAGTGTAAGAAAACCAAGGCAAAAATAAAAGCAGTGCTAAAAATAAATAAATAAATACGTACATGATCAGGGATCAGGATAGACAGAAGCAAGGCAAGAGCAGTAAGAACTAACTACATGCTATCTGAACACATCTACAGTATTGACAAGTGTGGTTGGTTTGGTCCATCAAAGTGATGGCCACATGCAACTGCTTAGTTGTTATTCAGTCCTTCCAGTTTACAATTAAACATGCCAATTTGAGCTACTAACAACCCTCCTGAATGTGGACCACAGTACCCCTGGGAAGTAGTCTGCAGGATGTTCTTATGCTGCCTCCCCTCCTTTTTTTTTCAGGGACACATTGAAAGCCCATTTTCACAAGCAGAAGTCTCTGCTGAGTTTTGATGGCTTTTGATCAGGCACTAGCCCTTCAGCACTGCCGGCCACTGTGGCAAAATTGACCACAGCAGCATTAAATTATTCTGACTCATATTGCTGGCTGTACAACTAAGATCCATAACATCTGAAGACATTTCTAAGATGATTTCATGGCGCAGTAGAGAAGGACACCTGAGCCAAACTTCTTTATAGCTACTCATAATATATAGAAATCCATTAAAATTCGACCAACATGCAAGTTTTGTATTTGCATATCTGATTAAGAGGCTGTGCTATGGAATTGTCTGTTTTGATTGTTAGCATCACGTATCGTTGCTTAATAGCTGAACTGCTACAGAGAATATTGTAACTTGGAGCTCTTGTTCAACTGCTACTAATAGCACTCATCAGGTATGAAAGACTAAAATTAAAACTAAGACTATTTGCTGCCAGGGAGAATAAATCTCATAAAACCTGTAGTCTATGTGCATTATGTTGAGTCAAAAAATGACTCACAGACAAAAAGAAGCTATTGATTTTAGCAAATTAAGAAAACCAGAACATGTATTGGAACTTATTTAAATACTTTAAATTCTGCATAATAGCATGAGCTGCTAGCTCTGCAAAATTCTGGAAATGCACCCTGCCGTTTGTACTAATTGGTGGGAAATGCAGGCCTGTGTCAAAGACAACTAATTGTCTGATGAAAATAGCTTGTTTCTGACATCAGTATGTACCACACCCCTGTATCACATGAGGAGGGTTTCAAAAAGTCGTTATATATATTGTCATGGTAATTATAATTAGGTTATATGTATCCAAGGTAGAGAACCCATACAAGGTGATGGCATAAAAGAGGGTCTTATAAATGAGACTGTAGGGCATTTAACTAAACAGTTGCATGCAGAATAAAGAGCTTACATAAAAGTGTGTATTATGCAGATGTTAGAAACCTGTGTCTGAGAAGACACTATTTTGACCATAATGCATTCTGTCATGTGAGATAAAATGCAGAGAACATTTACATTTCTCCCACTCACTGAGCTTCTACCACACAGCTTGCATTTTTCTCACATCAATAGACATCTTTTTAAACATTATATTCATGTCTGTCTCTCTTGATGGCAAATAAAATTCAATAAATAAAATACTTTGTGATAAATAAGTTAGATTTAAGAAGCAGTTGTGATAAAATGTTCAGGTTTTCAAAAATGATTTGTTAAAACCAAATAAATTTAACAAGACATGTACACAAGCTCAAAATATATTAATATATTGTAGATGCTGCACAATAACATAATGACCCAAAAGCGCATTTGCACAGTTCTTGACACTGCTTAGCTTACTGCTAAGTAAGACAAATAATCAACAGAACTTGGACCCACTGCCTCTGTAGATCAGATCAACGTAAGACTGCTGCAATGGCTTGACTTGCCACAGCATTTCAAACCAGCTGCAGTTACAGATAGCTACTATATAAACGGGGACATGTTCACTGCAGAACCATTAACAAGTCTAGTGTCACTCAGAATACTGTTATAGATCCTTAAATATTTCTATCAATATTATAATGCATAGCACACTATTTTGCATTCAGCCAACCTGATTGGTGTATATAGCAAACCAGTAATTTGTAATAAAATATTATTAGTGAGTACAATTTAAATGTCCTACTGTGCTCCTGGTAATCATCTCCTCTTAGGTAATTTGAAATTGCACAGATAATGTGTATCATCTTAGAATTAAACAACTAGATGACACTGCAAATCACCAGTTTCTCAGTTTCTTTTAAGTTTATGTTATGCTTTTTTTGCAAGATGCCCATTTCTCTAGTATTATTTCTAAATTTAATTTATTTTTGCTTTTAAAAGAGTAAAGCATATAAAAAGTAAAGAATCTTGCTATATCACTTGATTGCTTTTATTTGATTTTCTACTTAATAGTTTCCTACTTTTTTCAACTTTGAAGGATTGTTTTTATTGTGTTATTATCTTAAGGAACTGCCAAGAATGTCAAACAGACAATGTGCCTTTTGGTGGTTTTAGAAATGTAAAATAAAAAACAGCTCACCACCAACTTAAAGAGCTTAGAATGCAGACAAGACAAAAGAGTATTATTATTTACTGTATAATGATGAAAACTAAGGCACGGAATGAGTAAGCTATTTCCATAATGTCACACACAAGAATAAAGTGAACCCAGACCTCTCAGTTCTCAGTGCAATGACTAAACCATGTCAGCCTTCCTGTAATTTTGAGGATATGGATCCCACTCCCCCAAACTTGAGACTCAAATATACACTTTCATCTCTACATGTTTTAATCAAGGGGAATAGGCTACATACGTAGTCTGAAACAATTGATGTAGGGTAGCTACATCAGTTTTACATTTAAGTTTTAAATTAAAAAAAAAAAAAATTACCTGTTTGATCATTTAAATATGCAACCCCACTGAAATGGAAGGGTTTCATAAGCACTCACCACCCAAATTCTTCACTTTCTTCTGGCCATGCGAAACAATTCTCTTAGACCACAGAATGAACTTGTCTAATTTCAGATCAGACCAAATTTGCATGCTAAGTTGCACAGCTAGATGGAGGAGCAGGCTGAAGACAGACCACAGCTCCAGGAAAATATTAAGGGTTAATATCACTTCTGGTTCTCCTTTTATTGTAATGTCAGCCTGTATCTGCAGGCATGCTCTCAGTTATGCAATGGGGAGAAGTTACAATGGCAAGACGCATCACTATAAGAACCTTCTACCTGCAAGAGGGCGACAGAGGCTTTCTAAAGCTTCAGAGTCATTCTCTGTTTGAAAGAGTGATGCTGCCTTATTTCTCAACTTCCTCAGCATATTGCAGGGCAGTCATACGCAAGTTGCTTCACACTCATCACCATGTATGATCTATGGGCATCTGATATAATGCTCGAGGGCCACTCAGACTTTAGCATTATCCCCTCCAACACTTAGTTCTACCTGTTCCAACTTTGCTGCTTGATCCATTGCCATTCACAGGTTTAGGATTACACCTCAAGGACAAGATAACACCAATAATCTGATCTCTTGACACATTTGTCTCTGGAACACATTCACAACAGCACTAATCCCATGTTCCCTGGTAGCACTGACTTAAAATGCTTCTCAGGAAGACGCTGTTTCATTATGTCACAAAGGACAAAATGCTATTTGACATTGTAGTATTACTATGATGATTTTGGTTAGGCTTCTTGTAGAATAGTTTAGGTGTAGTTGGTCACACCTCAGGTCTGTAGGCTGTCTTAAATGACTTCTCAAAATTCCCTTCAGTTCAATTTTTGTTCCTGCAGCAATATAAACATTATAAATTTAGCACAATATATTAAATGTGTGAAGTCATTCAAATCACAAAACTGACTTTAAAGCATGAAATGTTCAGAAAGAAATTAGCCTCCTGGAAATTTTTGTATTTTTCTTGTTGAACCCGAGTATTCAATTCTAGCTTTCAAATTTCACTTCATAGGCACAGGAGATGTAAGATTTACACTTTGAGAATACAAAATCCCCAAATTTCAGACACTAGCGATTACATGTCATTTGGTTTTATGACTTCATACAAAGCATATCAAGTATCATGAAATCCATTATTAATTGACAGTTGTGCATCACTGGTCTTGCAGGAATTGCATCTAGCATTCTGAAACTAAGAGATGTCCACCTAACATTTTAAAAATATGAAAAAGAAAATCTAAAATGTATATCGAAGCTCTGCATATGAGCTAGACATCTGCAGAACTGAAACAACATAACTTCTAGGTAGGCTGGAGAGGAATAAAAAGGGACCACCAGGATTAGAAGATGGAGGAAGCATTTTGTTCTTTGCAGGAGGCTAAATGACAGTTAACAATAACAACCACAACAAGCCCACTGTGTGCAATTTGTTGTGTTTTAAATTTTGATAACATATTTTAAAATATTTCTTCTTCGAAACCCCCAGACTAATGTTCTTATTAAAATCAAACTGAAAAACAACAATTTATTTTTAAACTAGGCTGTTTTATTATTTTGCTTGAAAAAAAAAAAAAAAAAGAAGAAGAAATTTTGAAATATTCCCCCTTCCCCCAGTAAAAAGTGACTTAATAATTATAATCCTATATTTGGCAATGAAACTTAAATGCAGTTACACAAACTTACGATTTATAAATTAATGTTCAGCTCAGTAAATTTCTACATTTTAATTCTATAAAAACTGCATATGCTTCAAAGCTGAGAACAGATATTGCTTTAACATTTCAAAAAAGTACTGCATGTTGTTTCTTAATCTCATAGACAAACTTGCAATAATGTTAATACTCATGAAACTCTAATCCTTGTGAGTTACCTGGTTAGGCTAAATAGTCTCACTCTTTCTGAGAGAGAATTTTCTGATGCCTCAGCTACTCTCTTTGGAAGCTCCATATGCTTCTTTGTACCAACATGTGCAACCACTCTCCACTACAAAAAGCATTTCTGGTGAGAAACCTGTTTCTTTGTCCTTGCCTTCTCAAAATGTTGCCAAAGAGACAGAGGGAGTAGACTGGGCTAAAGAGGTGATAAGGATGGAAAAGTAAGGAGACATTTATACAGCATGAGACTCTCTTATGTCACCCATTCTCTCCTGATAATGCATTCAGAGACATTCTAAGGATAGTTATAGTAGAAGTCATTCCTGGAAAAGCTGGATTTTTGCTAGCAATCAGTGAGCTTAGTCAGTAAGATAGTAATAAATTCACCACCAAATATTTTGTGTACAGGAATGCACAGACTGAGCAAACCTTAAAAAAATGCCAATAAAGTTCCCACTATTTTCCAGTGGGACTATGGTATGAACCCAGTATTTGGGATTCATAATTTTTTTCCTGGTTGTGTTTTGCTTTGTTGGCCATTTTTCCAACATGGAACACGCTTCTCCTGTCAAAACAGACTTTGGAAAGAACAAAGTCAAATGTTTAATGAATATTGGCTATGTGGAAAATCAGGCTTTTTTGACTCTTTTGAATCCTCATGGTATGACAGCTTATATCCTTGCACTCATTACATCCTAACAGTATTTTGTTATTCAACTATTTCAAACAAATGCTGAGGTATCATAAAAGCAAACCAGCATGTATTTCTGTCATAGATCCAATAAACATGTGAAAAGCCTTTAATTTAATGTTTTTTATCTGAGTATTATCTTAAGACACACATAGTACAGGAGCCGAAGTAGAACACAGCTGTTTCCCATGTCTGTCAATCTAAACAACTGTCACTTTTGCTGGCCAGCACCAGTGATGATCTCCTCTCCCATCTCAACCATGTAGTCACTAAGTCTTCAGCATAGTAAGATTTGACTGCTTAGAATTCCACAAAAAGTAGTACTGAAGGCTGAGACTGACTCTGTTAAGTCACTAGTGACATTATTGTGAATGTCTTATCCTATTGATCATTTTAACGTTGCCTTAGAATAACTATTAATCCTTTAATGATCACCATCATTTTCATTACTTCAGTGTCTGTGAAAAGTAGTTAAATACCATAACTTCACTCAGCTATGCCATATCTCAAAAGAGAAAATTTCCACTTTGTACAATCACTATAACACTGATACTTAGCTGTTAGACATATAATTTGGTTTTGTTTCCATGGTATAGAATAGTACTTTTCAACATGTGATATTCCTTAAGGCAATGCATTAAAAACTGCTACCCATTGTGTCTTCGATATATTCCTTTTAAAAGACACAGCAAAAGGAAATGTGCTCACAACCAAGTACCATGGCCCTAAGGCACTCCTAGCTCAGACCGTCCCTGCACACCCTGGGGTTCTCCTCACCCTGCCCAGGGCCCAGAACCCCATTTCAGCACAGATCAGGACCACCAGTCCCCGCCCAAGCAAAGACCTGTGTTCATCTCCTGGATGGTCTCCTTGAACACATGCTGTGGGATAGGGCTGTCTCTGGAAGTGCAGGTGCTTCTGGTCCTGTCAGGAGGCCATGTTTGGACCCTGGAATTGGTTTATCCTGTCTGCACTGGGAGACTGTTGAAGGGCCTCATTACCAGCCAGAGCTCTACCCCATGGATGAGGACACAGCCTGCAGCAGGGTCATCCTCGGTCCCAGTTACATGTACCTCAGGGCCCTCAAGGTACTAAGGGCCCTTCAGCTTGATGGCCTTAGGACCCTCCAAGCATGTTTATGGAAGCACAGAGAAGAACAGAAGCAGGAGAGATCACAAGAGTATGCGGCTCAGGAAGTCCAGGAGTGAAAGCAAGTCTTTTCTTGAAGAAGTGGAGAATCCAAAAAGCAGATGCTGGTCTAGGAGTCAGACAGAAATAAATACAACCCAGCCTTTGACACTGGGTGGGGGAAGAGTTCTTTACGAGTTCTGTCACCTGAATTTTCTTTTTTTTTTTTTCTTTTTTTTCTTTGTTTTTCTTTATTTTTATTTCTTCTATTTTTCTGAATTTTCTTTAAATTTGTTCTTCTGGTTTATTTTCAAGTAAAATCTAGCGTTCACATTTTTGTTCTTGTTGTTTGTTTTTAATAATAACCTTTTTTTTTTTTTTGGCCATTTGGGATGTTCACTTGAAAGAAAAGATGCTGGCAGAAATCCTGTTACACTCCAGAAGTCCTGTTACACTCTCAGGCCAAGAGATATGTTGTGAAACAAAAGTTCTGCTGAGCCATTATTCATCAACCCACTCCACCCCACACAGCACAAAATGAGCAGTACTGCTTTGCTTTGCATCTCCACCAGCTGCAGTTTTGCTAACCTCTTCTCTCTTGCTTTACACGCTGTGTTGTGTAAGAGAGCCTTGCAGATCGCCCAGTCCAGTTGCTGGAATTTCACCTTCTAAATAAGGAAAACTTATTTTTATGATAAGTCAATGGGCTATGCTTTAAGAACTGCTTAAAAAACTGTTTTAATATGAAAAAAGAAAAGCCATCAGTTTTGACTCTGGCAAGGCACTTTACCTGCCTAAGGACCTGCTTAAGATCTTCATCTTTTTACAAACTTAATAACCCATAATTTGTGAGAACATTTTCAAATTACAAAAAAAAAAAAAAAAAAAAAGTCACAATACTGGCACAAACATCTTCATGTTCATATTCTTAAGGCCATATTAAAATATTTTGCACTTCCCTGAAAACACAGTTAACAACGTTAGAATTCTCTGACAATTTCTTTGAGACAAAGAGATTGCCATGGAAGCTTTCTACCCCCCCGGATTGTTATGCAAATAGTTAAAATATTGAAATGAATTTAAAGAGTTATACTCTAACACGTCAGTCCTGTTATAATTTGGAGACAATGAATAATATATTCCAGACAAAGTGAAGGCAGCTATAGAAGTAAACTAAAATAGGAAAATTACGCCCACCAGGCATTTAAATTTAGGAGCTGAATAAATTATCTATACATTAAAAGGTTCATATATTTCAAAGAAAGCATTAAAAAGTTTAAAAAATAACTGAGAAAATGTAACAAAAAGCAGAATAATTCCAAATGTGATCAAAGCTGGTGTGGAAACCTATTAAATGGATATCCTTGTTGTACAAAAATTATACAATACTGGTTTCACAGATCTATTCTTTCAGCAGATATTCTCTTAGACTCTCTGCTGTTTGTGAAATGAGTTTTAATCTGGTACAGTGAAAAAAAAAAGTCATAAAAACTAAGATTTTTATCCATTCAAATTTCTGTTGCATTTTTTCATCTTTTGGCACAGTGGACATTTATTGTTTTTAATCAAGTGTACTCTTTTAAATGATATTCTTCCAAGAGGATTTCCATATATTCTTGTATGATTCAGTTCAGTGCATATGTTACTCTTACAAATGTATTAATTAAAAAGCCCACTCAAGGTATTTGATGAAAATCAAAAATACTTCAACAGTTTTCTCATCACACTGAAAAGCTAATTCTCTGAACATTCATCCAGGACCTAGTTATAACTTAGTATACCTAGCATTTTCAAACATTCACCACTGTTAAAGAGTATATGAACTATTACTGTCCTGATTTTATAACAGACTTTGTTAAAAATAACTGAGTGCATTTGCAGGTCTTCTTATTAAGGTGGTTTCAGAATTAGGAACAGAGGAGGTACTCATGCTAGGGCTTAAGAACTCTGCTAATAGATTTTTCCAGATTTGTAGTAAACTAAACTATTGGTATGTACTTTCCAGTGAGGAAGAGACTTATCACTATTTAATACTGCTGTTAAATGGAGATTGCATTACACTTGCCAGCTTCAAAGGGATGCACTTCTTTTTACCTCATTCTGAGAGAATGCGTGCCTTCAAGTGTCTTCTAGCGAAAACAATCGACACTGGTATGGAAGTGACATTGATATATTTCAGTAATTTTCTTCTGGGTAGTAGTGGTTGCAGAGTACTGTCCAATGGACTGCAAGCGTGGCTGGTTACATAAAGGTTGATTTCTGAGACAGGTTTGAAAGCATTTTAGCATCTTAGAGGGCACTGGAAAATACCTGACTTCACTGTCAGATTTTTTAGATGCTCTTCTGTCTAGCAGTGATTCTGTTTGCTTCTTGGGAATGATTGCTTCATAGTCATGACATTTAACTATGTAATCAGAAAGGAATGAAGATGGGATCCATACAATCATGTGTATATTAGAAGATATTTCATACTAAGAAAAGTTCAGGTAACAGACGTGAAAATATTCGTAGAATCATTGAATCATAAAATTATTGAGGTTGGAAAAGACCTCCAAGATCATCTGGTCCAACCATCATCCTACCACCAATGTCACCCACTAAACCATGTCTCTAAGTGCCATGTCCAACCTTTCCTTAAACACCCCCAGGGATGATGACTCCACCACCTCCCTGGGCAACCCGTTCCAATGGCTGACTATTCTTTCTGAGAAATGTCTCCTAATTTCCAACCTGAACCTCCCCTGGTGCAACATCAGTGCAACTTGAGGCCATTCCGTCTAGTCTTATTGCTAGTTATCTGTGAGAAGAGGCCAACCCTCAGCTCCCCACAACTTTCTTTCAGGTAGTTGTAGAGAGCAATAAGGTCTCCCCTGAGCCTCCTCTTCTCCAGACTAAACAACCTCTGGACCCTCAGCCTCCCCTCACAGGACTTGTGTTCCAGGCCATTCACCACCTTCTTAGCCCTTCTCTGGACACACTCTAGGGCCTTGATGTCTTTCCTGTAGTGAGGGGCCCAAAACTGAACACAGTACTCAAGGTGTGGCCTCACCAGAGCTGAGTACAAGGGGATGATAACCTCCCTGATCCTGCTGGCTACACTATTCCTGATACAAGTCAGGATGTCGTAGGCCTTCTTGGCCACCTGGACACACTGCCGGCTCATGTTCAGGTGAGCATTGACCAACACCCCCAGATCCTTTTCCTCTGCACAGCTTTCCAGCCACTCTGCCCCAGACATGTAACATTTCATGGGGTTGTGACCAAAGTGCAGGACCCAGCACTTAGCCATGTTGAACCTCATCCTATTGGCCTGTGCCCCCAGATCCAACCCGTGCAGGTCCCTCTACAGGGCCTTCCCACCTTCCAGCATATTAACACTTCCCCCCAGCTCAGTGTCACCTGCAAACTTACTGAGGATGCACTCAATTCCCTCTGTTATTCTTGAAACAACTCTTTTCATATTACCAAGATGGTTTGTTTTGTTTTGTTTTGTTTTGTTTTGTTTTTTGTTTTTTCCTTGCCATGCCATATAAATGTATTTCTCTAAATTTAACCAATTTATATTGTGAGCACTTCCTGGGCACTTACTTAGGAAGGCAAAATATGTTAACAAACAACAGCAGTTATTCTGTAATAATTCTTCTGTGCATTCCCATATGTGTGCAGTAAGAGTGCCTCTGTGCAAGGTAGCTTATTCCATTCAGAATGCCGTGCAGGCTAAATCATATTCAGTGTGTTTTAAGGACAACACCAAAGGGACTTAATGCATACTAGTTTGCATGCTGTAAATTTAAGCCTTCCTTACTGCATGCTTATTCCACATATAAAGGCCACAATAGAGTCACAACTGATGTAAGGTCAAATCCATGTTGAAAATCATTAGAGGTTCATCAATGTCACGTGACATATTATTTGTAACATAATGATTATTACCTAAAAACTATTTGAATACCACTTAATTTATTAACATAAGCAGAAAGTTTTCTGTACTCAGCACTACCATATCTTTTCTTAGTATAGCTCTGAAATATTCAAGTCTTGCTCAATTATAAGGAGTTTATGGGTAGAATAAGAACGCTGCAAAGTGCTGTGTTCTGTCTGAGGATGAAGAAACACATACGAGATTCGCTGTGAAGGGAGTTTTATAGTACACAACCCATAAAAGATTAGCATATAATACAGCAGTTTACATTTCTTTATTTTAGCTGTTCAAGTTTCATGGAAATTTGTGTTATTAATATAAAATTATATAGTTAATATACTTAGTAGGAGTAGGTCACAAAGAAACAATCCTTCCTGAGTATGCTTTCATATGTCTTGAACTTAGATATTTTGGGACATGTAGTTCAGTCACTGATATGATATTTGTAACATGCATTGTTGTGACTAGTTAAATTCAAGTATTTACTTTTATGAGAGCTAGTTCTTTACCTGCAAGTTGCACCAATGCAATTACACTGGCTCTGGGCACATTTTTTTGCCTGATGATTCATTCATGTCAGTAAAAGTTCTAATGCAGACATAATTACATCAGTATGCATCTGTACAACTTTAAAAGCTTTCCCACTCTTAACAGGAAGGTATTTTTAAAGCGTGGTTGTGTCCTTAGAAGTGCCCTTTCTTTCGTGATTTGCAGAAGTGGGAATGCGTCATCTCAGAATAAGTTAGCAGGAATAAAATTATCCTTCATTGTGTTTGGGACAAAAGTATATAAGCTTTAGGCCCCCAAACCTAAACTCACATTCCAAAACTAAGAGTTTCACAGATACAAAGAGCAAAAGAGGACGTGGCCTGTGACTGCATATGGCTACTAGTCCATGACCATACACTGGCAGTTGCCCCTCAAGTTGCAAAGGACTATGGATTTGTAGCTAGGTTTGGAGGGATTTGCGATGGATCAGAGTACTTTTGTGTACTGTGACGGTAAGAGAATGCTACGTTAACAGGATGGCAGAAACTCTCCAGGCTTTTGCTGGAGGATTAATTAAAGATGAGAAACAAGGATGATCTATAATTTCCTATCTAAACTGCCAGGCTGGTTATCTTAATTGCTCAGAGCAAAGGATCTTATATTTTGCAAAACAGATTTTTTGTATTTTGGCTAGTATGTAGGGTCCTTTCAGGAACCTGATGAGTCTGAGGAAGCTACAGGTCACTTAGACATGGGGAATTGTCACTGCACTTTATAAGGCCAGAGAGTTTCAGATTGTAAATTATACTGTAGAAATTATTGATAGATAATTCAGAAAAGTTAATGAAATTGTAACACAATCAAATCATAACCCTTTGCATCTAATATTTTTCTAGATATCCAGCATACCTTATTCTCTACTTTCTGATGTACGGCTAAATAAATCATCACTTTACTGATCTAAATGAAATCTATCACTATGTAGTTTTCACTGTTTAAATCACACAAGCATAATACAACTCCAACTTAATCCCAGTGGATAATTGAATTAAAGGCAGGTTTTAGAAAGATAAAGAAAGGTGAATTTTAATTTTTACTGAAGAAAGATGATGGGTGAAATCTTCATATCAAGAAACTGAACATAGGATGGAGAAACTTTCTTTGTATCTTAATTTCAACTGAGGAGTCTAGAATAAAAGGAATGCTTTGTTCTTCCTCCTTTTTTTTCCTAATTAAAAAAAAAAAAAAAAAAGCTCTTCTCCTCTAAAGTTATCTTATCTTTCCTATGTGCCTTTTCTTTGTTAAAAAAAAAAAGGCTTGTACCTTTTGCCTATATGCCTGATTTTCTGTGCCATGTGTCAAAATCTTATAGTCAGCTTTTGATTTTATTGCCTATAGAGTACATGTGAGAACAAATGCAGTTGTTTCAAGTATAGAGTTTGTGTTTTGTTGTTGTTGTTGTTGTTTTTAATTCCCATTCTTAAAACAGTTTAATCCAAATCCAAGCCTTCCAAATTTGGCAACCCATTGTAATTTTTGATGTCTTGTAAATAAATAATTTTGATTTCATATCGTCATGAAATCAGCCGCTTGGAGAAAACATGTAAGACTCCTGATTTGCCTTTCTGAATCTATTTTTTTACAGTTGCAAAGTTCTGGTCAAATGAATTAAATTACTGAAGCAGTATGTAACTAATTTTATGTAAATTAAGGTGTTAATGTTCCGAATCACATTCCTGAAAATGGTCTGTTTTCTCTTGCAGCTTTTCTTCATTAATGCCACAATGGAAATCTAAAAACTAATTTCTGCAAGATTAAGTGTTGCTGCCTGACCTCTAAAAGAAATAAATGTATAGATAATTTTAATGGTCAGCTGACACTTCTCTTTAGCCCACCCAAATAAATCAAGACCACTGCCTACGTGCAAACAAAAGGGGCTAATAAGAGTTTTTATTAAACATCAGGCGATCTATGCAAGGTTTAGTTGCTGGGTACATAATTATAGTAATGTTTTAACTTCAGTTAGTTGCAGTCCCCTAACACAAGCAAAGCTGATGCTTTAGTTTATAAAGAAAAGCAGAATGAAAAATAAACGTGAAGCCATAGAAATACAAAGTATGAAACAGCCTTATTATTTGACTAGGAAGGTTAAAGTAGCAAAAATATTCAGACAGACACAGAAGAGGCAAATCTGAAAAACCTTTTAGGTCAGTAAGTCATCAGTTTCCGACTGACATTATCCTCACTTTATATGTCGGCACATCAGATTATACTGGGAGAAGCCATGATTTTTTTTTTTTTAATTGTTCTTGCAGCAAGTCCATATTGGTTTTATTTAAAATTCTTTGCGCGTTATTATAGATGATCATCTGCAGTGCTAAAATAAACTGGTTCATGTTCTTCAAGCTTTGAACAAGAAATTGGGTTGAATTAAAGAAACACCATTACAGTATACTGCTACAACTTTTCTGTGTATACCTACACATGAAGGTAATTCTTCATCCTACTCCATCAGTTTAATGCAAACCCCTTGTGTCACTATAAAAGATGAAGAGATGAGAGGCATTTGTTTTGTATTTATGAAAATCATCCTTACAAAGAATTTTTCCTAGCCTGGTTATTTCAGTGACGCAGAATTTGTTCCTCCATGTGCCAAAATCTATGAAAGAAGTTTAGTCATTGACTTCAGTAAAAAAATTCAATGGTTTTGCATAGCCACATACTTCTAGGACTTTGACAGCATTATACAGTAAATGTTACCATTTCTCAGAAAATAAAATAAAAATACATTCTTCCTAAAATTCCTCAATCCCAAATTAGTGTATGAGAATGTCATTGATTTTTAAAAATAAATTTCCAGCCTTCACATTCACAGATAAAACATTAATAACTTAAAAACAACATTAAAAACTTAAAATCCATATTGTCAAAACAAAGAATTCTGAAGTATTTTTAAAGAATTTGAAAAAAAAATGGCAGTCTTGATTATTTTTGGTTATGTAAGTGTGATTAATAATGTTATTTATATTTTACAGCTAAGTTAAAAAAAAAAAAAAAGTTATTCTTTTCAGTAATATGCAGACATTTAGAGTGGTTGATTTGTGCTTGCCTGAATTTCTCAAGATCTATACCTCCCTTTTTTTCCAGGGTGACTTTAAAAAAAAAAAAAAAAAAAAAAAAAAGAGGTCTTAAATTCTCCAAAACCAGTCACTTTTTTAAACTGGCTGAAACTTAGGAGTAACTTAAGTCAATATCTAACAGTAACAGTTACACTTCTGAGCCCCACAAGTTAATGATTTACTACTATGCATCAGCTGAGCTGTGGTGACTATTTATTCACACTTTGTTTGTGTCAAACATGAGGTAAAACACATTAGGTTAAACTTTAATGAAAGAATGTTATGCTAATGCACTTTACTTTGGATTTGCCAAAGGCCAAGTGTTCATATAGTACCTCTTAAAGAAATGGCAACTTGATCAGATGTCTGAGCCCTAAATAAGACAGATTAGACTAGAATCTAGTCCCCCTGATTTCTGGCTCCCTCTTGTAATCATTAAACACAATTCAGATTCATAGATTTCAAGGTAATACTTATTTGCACAAGGAAGCATATTGTCAAAAAGTTAAGTAGCAGCAAGCTTCATTCCACCCATAAGTACAGTGAATAATCTCCATCTTACCCTCTATATTATTTCTTTAGAAACTGAGATCTAGGCCTCCATCCACCTTTGCATATAGGTCTAGACATTAAAGAAAAACAAACTTCTGAAATCAGGGGCAATTGAGCCTTGTATATACAAGCCACTGGAAGGGAAGCAGTACTTGTTGCAAGGTGATATGTGAAAAGGAGTATCTGGAAAGGCAAAAGTAAAGTAAACTGGAGAGTGGCCATAAATAAAATTTCCTCTTTGAAAGCTATTAGCAGGCTTTCTGAGAAGTGGAAGATGAATGGATTAAATCTTCTCCAGGACTGACAACAATTCTGAAGGAAAATACAGTTCTTGCCAGCATGGAAGGTTATATATCCTTTAACAAGGAGGAATGGAAGAAGGGATAAAAAAGCTCAAAATTTCATTTTTTTTAAATTTATTTAAAATTTAAAGAATTATCAGTGAAAAATTCTTGTTCCAAAAAACTGCATAAAAATACTGAATTTGGCTTTACTTAGTTTGGTCCACAGGCTGATTTCCTTTGAAAGGTTTTGTGGCTTTTTTTCATCTACTTTAGAGAAAATTCATCTTTTATAAAAGAACTCTTTCTAAATATCGTCAGGTCTAACAAACTCCACTACTGCATTTCAAGTCCACCTAATTTACTCATGCTCTCCCAAAAGTAATAGATCCAATGTAGCCGCTACTATGTTAGTATTTCAAACCTTTGTCATATTCATATGATTGGCAAAAGTTGCAGTCAAATCAAGTTAAAAGTCAAGCTGCATCTCCTGGTTTCTGATTCTGTAGAACTGAAGACACTTAAAGTTGTAGCTGAAGATATTTAAGGTATTCTCAGACAGACCTTTCAGAGAATCACAGAATCACAGAATGGTAGAGGTTGGAAGGGATCCCTGGAGGTCATTTGGTCCAACCACCACAAGCATGGACATCTAGAGCAGGTTGCCCAGGCCCGTGGCTTTTACTTTCTCCAACTGAGGAGACTCCACAACCACTCTGGGCAACCTGTGTTAGTGCTCCGTCATCCACACAGTGAAAAAGTGTTTCCTGATGTTCAGACAGAACCTCCTGTGTTCCGGTTTGTGCCCATTGCCTCATGTCCTGTGGCAGGGCACAAAAGAGCCTGGATCCATCTCCTTTGCACCCTCTCTTCAGGTTTTACAGGCTTTGATAAGATCCCCTTGAGCCTCCTCTTCTCTAGGCTAAATAGTCCCAGCTCTCTCACCCTCTCCTCATGGAGTGATGCTCCAGTCCCTCCATCATCTTTGCAGCCTTTCACTGGGCTCTGTCCAGGAGCTCCATGCTTCTTTAGAATTGGGAAGCCCAGAGGTGGACACTGCACTCCAGGTGTGGTCTCACCAGTGATGATTAGAGGGAAAGGATCACCTCTCTTGACCTGCTGCCAGTGCTTGTAATGCAGCCTAGGATGCTGTTGGCCTTCTTTGCTGCAAGGGCACATTGCTGATGCATGTTCAACTTGATGTTCACGAGGACCCCCAAATCTTTTCCTGCAAAGTTGCTTTTAAGCTGGCCAGACCCCAACATGTATTTGTTCATGGCATTATTCCTCCCCAGGTGTGGGACCTTGCTCTTCCTTTTGTTGAACTGCATGAGGTTCCTGTCAGCCCATTTCTGCAGCCTGTCAAGGTCCCTCTGGATAGAAGCATGACCCCCTTTCTCTTATTAGTTTGGCAAATCTTCCTCCAGATCATTTTCCTAACCTGAGATTTCTTACAAGTAATTTTCCCTGCAGCCCACGCTCTCGTTTTCTGCCTGAAGGAAAGCTGAACGTAGCAAAGGGTGTTCTCGAAACCAAGATTCTCCAGGGACCAATTCATCCTTTGACACCAAGTAATATATGTGTAGTCACGCAACATATTAAATGCAGTATAAAGTAATAATGTTTGAAATAGTTTTTGCATCTAGTGTGAACAAGCCAAACTTTTGAAACAGGCATGAATTTAAGAGGATTGGTTCAGCAATCCATTTATTTTTTAAGGTGGGAATGCAGGTATGCAGTTTACTGTTGAGGCTAAAACCTTGACAACTGAGGTCCTGTCTGCCTATAACTCTATTGGACTTTGCACAGTGAGTTTCAAATGAATATAGATACACTTCAGCATTCTTGTTTAGTATCTCCCCTCTCCATAGTGCCTTAATATCATTACTATTTAATGTAGTGGCACCTAACTGGCAGAGTCAGGTTCTACTCCAATGTGCTAAACAAACATAATAAATGACATGACAGTCCCTGCCACAATACATGGGCTTCACCCTGGCAGGGCTAGATCCAGGGAAGGAGAGTACAATGATTTATTCTGACAAGATTCTGAAGGTATTTAAAATGAATGGGAAACCCTAGATTCTGTATGTATGTTCTCCTTAACCATCTTGAATCAACATGAGGTGGCTTATTTCATACATATTGCTCTACAGAGCCAGACCAACAGCATGGATTTCCATAACAAAGTCGCATGTACAAGTAGGTAGGTCCATATGCTATGAGGCAGGGTAAACACTTATTCTTTGAGTATTTGACTTGCCTGGTTTTGTACTTTTAGTGACACTTCCTGAAGTTCACAGCTATACTGTCTGCATTGTCCGGTTTCAAAGTCAATGACAAACAGATGTGACGTAGTCATGCCAAACTTTTGGTTGCTTTTGAAAAACCAATACAAGAATTATGGAGGCAGAAACCAAAGGCCACACACTAATTTGGAAGCAGACAGGCCTTTCTTCGTCTGCTGAAAAAATGAAAAAAATAATCACATTTCAGACTGCTATAGACTTTAAGTTATCATTACTATTTTCTACTATATAGAAGTAACAACAGCAAAACTGATATAAAAATACATTTAATTAATATGCATGTCATTTGCCCTACTTAGAGTTACACCATGCACAAGGACGTTCCTTCCGTCAATATGTGTAATCTGAAACTCCAGCCTGATACCAGTATGCAAGACTTACTCTGAATTTTTTAATGTTTTCTTGTTCACATTCTATGTAAGGTAACTAGCTGGTCATGGACAGACTTCGCAGTCTAAAATGTGGGATATTATTTGTAACTGGCTATAATTGCAAAGCGTCGATATTACTATTTGTTAACATTAGGGAAAATATGTGTTTTTGTCTCCATTCTGTTACATTCAGTAAGTAAATATTAAGTTACAATATTATATGCATTAACATTATATAAGACCAGAAATCTTTAATAAATTTGCCTGCTTTGATACTGAAACAAAGAATTGCTGTTATGAACAAAAATATAGCACCTGCATTTCTCACTGAAAAAAACATTTTGCATAATGAATTCTCTAGATTCTGCTATTGTTCAGTGAAGTACACTCCCATGCAGAGAACTGCAGGATGGAAATTTCAGTAGAAAACTAAGTTAATTTATGACAACAGTTAAGTAACAAAAGAAAGGGATATGAAAAACATTGTAAAACCATGTCTGAGCACCCTACCTTTCAAAGAAATTTGACTACAAGGCAGTACAGTATTCTGTATTTACTGGCATTCTGGATATGGCGATATGCACCAGTGTAAAAAACTGCTTTAGTCTGGCCACTTGTCTTACACAGTACAGAGTATGCACACTCATATTCTTATGGATCTAGATACAGTTCTATGAAAATGAAGCCAGTTTTTACTCCATACTTCTTGTGCAAGACACCCTTCAGCAAAAGTATGAAACCAACACCACACATTTTTAATTGTTCATAGTAGCTACAGTGGGTATTAAACCTTCAACTTTGTACAGAGCTTAAATGCCACCAATATTACTGAATGCAAAGTTAAACCTGCTTTCACAGATGAGAAATGCCTTTAAAATAGCAGTAGTGGAATTTATCTCACCAGATGAATTTCTGTTATATGATTGCAAAATGAATCTATTTTTTAAACAGGCCAAGGGAAGGGACAGTCAGCCTGAGATTTACACCTGATTTGTGTTATAGTAATCTTTGAAATTAAGAAGTGTATCCTTGCATTTCATTAAATTCTGGCTAATGAGATAACTGTCTTCCCAAGGAGGGAGTGATGAAGTACTCATGCTATAAAGCATAAATTAATGCTGCAAGGTTAAACACTGGAACTAACTCATGTTTCAACAAAAGCCCCTACCAGCAGTTAAATTAACTGACATAAATACCATAAAATCTGTCTTTATTTTAGTCTCAGATGATGCTTCTTTTTACACCCCTGCTTTCAGTTTGTATAACTCATTTTTGCACATTATTGCATGCATCATTTGCCATTTAAAGAATCAGCTACAACTGAAAAAAAGATTTAAGGAATCAAATACTCAGGGAAAAAGAACCTGTGGGTATAAGGAATACCCTTATCATACTGTATTTTGCCAGTACTCTTTAAAGAAAATACCACAATAGACAACCACAGTTCAAAGAAACAGTTAATTATGTTGAGAATAAATGAAAGGAATCTACTTTTTCAGCTTTTTGATAGACATTTTGAAAAAAATGGTAAAGAAAACCTGTGGTGATAATAGGTTTGATATATATTCTGGCAAAAATTATATCACATTAATGAGGTGGCTTAAAGGGCTCATGCATTTTGTAGGAGGCATTTCAATGTATTAGTATAATTAGCAGTGATGAGAAAACTGTTTGGAACTGAATTACCTCTCACGAGTTCATTTGAGCTATATGAAATTACACCATGCAAGAAGGAAAATTATGGAGCCATCCAGAGAGAGTTCATGCCTGATTTGATCATAGCCACTAATTGGATGATCATTTTCGTAAAGCTTTTCAAATGGTTGACAGTTTCTGCCTCTCATTTTTTTAATGGACTAGCACTTTATTTCTTGCACTAGGCAACCAAACATACATTTGTTCAAGATTTTGGTGTTTCTACAGGGACCTACAGGTGTAATTGTCACAATCTAAGCAACCTTTGTCCCCTAATTAGCTGCTTTTTGGGGACCCCTGATGAGAGTTGCTGTTCTTGTTAACAATCTTAGAGAATACCTGATGAGTAAGACTCTCCAAAGTCTGATGCATGTCAGCAGACACCATATGACAGCAATTTAATGAAGTTAAAAACTGACCTGATTCTGATGGCTGGAGTAGCATCTGTGTTGTACAGCTTTTGATTTCTGTTAGTCTTTTTTTTTTTTTTTTTTTTTTTTTTTTAACATGAATTGGGTGTTCTGGTGAAGGATAACAGAAAGGTGAAGGATACAGGAAGGAAAGCTTATTAATGGAAATACTTTATGAGCTCTTTTTTGTCCTTCCTAATATCCAGTAACACTGAGCAAATTGAAATGGTGCTAACCTTCTTCATATATTTTAAATGAGATGCCTAATATATAAAATACTTGATTTGGAAATTGTTAAGCATTTAACTCAGATCTGTTTTACTGTTCTGTTACTAATACTCTTAACATTTTTTTCTTTCCTTTTTTTTTTTATTATCCCTTCCCTTTATTTAACATAAACATTTTGAAAGTAAGATTTAGACTGTGTCACCCCAAGTGCAAATCTTTACTTAAAACCAACACTTTTCACAAATAATGTATGTAAGATGCAAAGCCACAAAGGAAAACAGAAAAAGAAGGGCTTTCCAGTGTCTTTTAGAAAAAAATGGAAACATTAAACTGAAGTATACTTTACCACAAAGATGTCAATGATAGGATATAATTCAATGTGAATAACACTACTGAAATCAAAAAGTTCATGTATAGTTTTTGTGCAGGCTATTCTTTGAAATTTTTGTAGCCTCTTATAGGAACAGAGAGTCGTTCTGACATTCTCTGTTTACCAAAGATTTTCATAAGTCTTCTAGCAGTCACTAGAAGTCACTAGAAGTCACTAGTCACTGTACAATGTTATTTAATACTGTTTAAACTTTACCACATTCATTGAATTTTCCTGCAGTGAAGTGACATATTTGTAAAAAGTCTGAATTCTCAAAGAAACCTCTAGAAAAATGGTAGTTCATAAATGCCTTTTAATTGAGCCACGGTTTGAAACATCTTCTTTACAAGAATTCTTAGTAAGAGTCTGCATCCTGTGTTACAGACTGCAGAACATACAGAAGTTAAGAAGAAATTTACCACTGACTTCAATACAGGAAGAACATATGTATTCATAAAGGTGTTTGAAGAATACATATATGCTAGTTCTGTAACGGTAAATAAAACTGTTGGTAGTTCAAATGCTTAGTTCACGTCTTTTCTTCCTCTAATCCAGCACACAATAGTTCTAGCAATGTGCTCCACAGCCATTAATGTGGCTTTGGCCACTCTAATGTTGGATGTCACGTGGAAGACAAATGCTGCATGCCCTTTTACATTTTGTAATAATTAATACTGTGAATGTACAGAAGTTAGAAATAAGTAAAAGTACTGTTAGATCATTGAGGTCGAATGTAGTGTAGAGCCCCCATTTCCAAATGCAAATCATACTCTTAAAGGACACATGTCAATGGTAATAATATTATAAGAATGTTCATTTAAGTAACTTTCTAGAATGTGTTATCAATGTAAAGTATAATTATTGTCAATGATAAAAGATTTTTTTAAACTGCAACCTCATAGTAGGGTTGGCAATTTTAATCCATTATGTAACAGTTAATCAAATAATATTAATATCATGGAGTCTTACAGAACTTTGGCAACATTATACAATTGCTCCAAAAAGCCATTTAGAGATTATTTCCACTTCACAGCTTACCCTCCCATAGACATTCATATCTCTGCTTCACTGCAGTTGTAGGTTTGGTTCATTTTTCAGATGCAAGAATCATTTGTTGGTTGTTTTGTTTTGTGGATTTTTTTTTTAATCTGAAACTGGTTGTTTTGCTGAGAAAACTTTCAACTACCTGAGGGTACAGAACAGTTTTGTTTTGAAGGTAGTATAGGAAAGAATAAATCAGTTGAATCAAACAGAATATTGAAGCTTTTCTAATGGGAGAGATTTTTATGTTAAGCAAAGCAAACAAAAGCTGTATGGGAGACATTTATTATAATAAGAAACAAAAGCTGATTATCTTCAGTTTGATCATAGCTGTATTGGTGTGAACTCAGTTCTGTAAATTATATTACTTCAGATATTTCTGATTGTAGAATACAAATTCTGCAAGGAGACTTTTACTCACCAAACTCTTGCCTGAAGTACTCTTTATGCATAAGCAGTTTGGGAAAGAGTTGTCATTGTTTTATATTTGTAACCCTGGATTTTTATTCTTATAGAGAAAACATACCATAATTATAATGAAGATAATAATTAGAATAACAATGAGACAGAGGGAGGATTACAAAAGCAGCAGGCTCACCATTATTTTAACCTTCTTTCTAAGAAGTGACTTGATATATCAAAGTGTAAAATGCACACAGAAATCAAAGTTAGGGACAGTTTGTTTATTTCTGAATAACACTTTAAGTTCATCCCAATGTTCACACTGCAAAGATGGTGTCATTGTACCAGGAATGGGTTTAACCTAACTTTTGTGATCTTTTGTGGGGATAAAATGAAATTGGTAGACAGAAGTGGGACAGAGGACTCAGATGTAAATGATATCACTATACTTCTAAAATACAGATTCAAAAAGAGAGGAAACATGGCCATGAAAGAGACATATTGTTTGGAAGATTTAACACACCATTTATCTAGAGTACACATTGCCTGAACCATTTTCATCTATGAGAATTAATGTGCTATAATTCCCTTGAAAGGTTAAAAATCAACACATGCACATTTGTTGGAAGATACATCAACAAATCAGATATGGGCAATACACTCCCTGTAATCTATTAATACCAGACTTTGGAGCACTCTAGTTTATGTGAAATACTAGCATGAGAGTATGGCCACTGCAAATACATAAAATACACAATCCTTTGTCCAGGACAACCCTGTGTCAGGGCAGCTGTATAACCACTGCAACTCCTGTGCCACTTTTACAAAAGTAGAAAGCTTCCCAGTATCAGGTACATTGATATATATTGGACTTCTGGCTAGCACTAAAATCTACACTGTAATACTTAAGTCAAATTCTAAAATTTATTGCTCAAAATTTGTCATCAAAATCATGTCAAATCAAAATTTGTCAAGATTATGAATACAGAGATCTTCTTAATAATATTTGTGAACAGCTCTAACTTTTATCAGTTACTTATTCTTCATAGTAATGAATTTCCCTGTTTCACAATTTTTACCAGAAATGCAACTTGTGTCATTGTTATCATCACAACTCTAAGGACTGTAGAAATTAATAGGAATGAGATGGTAAATGGCCCTCAGAACCAATCCGTCAAACTTCAAGTAACTTTATTTATGGGAGATCTTTAAATAAACCAGAGAAAATAGTATCTTTCTCCCTGGGAATATCTTTCTTTTACTGAGAAAATTATTTGCCTTTTTTTTTTAATCATCATATTTAATGGGGGTTGGAGGCTAGAAACAGATTCCTTGAAGTCAGCAGTAACTCAAAGAAATATTCCTGAGAAAGATTTCTAGCAATTCCCTGAGCAGCCTGACCCGGGATATTAGCCCTGAAGGCTTTTGCACAACCACCAGTCTCACCACTAGTGGAGACAGCTACACTTCCAGATGTTGATGTTGGAAAAAATGCATTCCCAAGACAGCATCAGCTTCCCGAAATCAGCTAAGTCTTCTGTGAATTGATAAGGATATTCAAACAAAGAAAAGAAAGAAGAATATTGCTTAATATGGAATAATGCAAACAAAACAAAACAAATTCTGGCATTCATACAGCTTTCTCTCAATGACAACATTCAATTCAATAAAAGAAATGCAAAAAATCTCTCAAATTTGCAAAGAATGTCAGCTTGCAGGTATTAAAACATGGGCTTACAAATTAGGCCATCTCAAAGATATTTTTGTATGCTTTGCAAGTACTTTTTGCAACTTAAAAAGCTGCATTTGAAAACTCTAAATTACTGAATATACTTTACTGAGTTAACTGAAGATATTTTGCTAAAGGAATACATTCTCCCTTTTGGGGGTTAAAAACATTACATTTTAAAACCTTATTGAAGGGAAGAGGTGGGCAAAATGGGTATGTTAATTTTCCAATCAGAAAATTTATGTGATAGATACTACCAGTTCCCAGGGACTGGTCACCTCTATAGACCAGTTATTTGACTGTTTTTTCTAAATAACCAGCAAGTGTATTCATTTTTTTCATTTTTAAATGTTGAAAATGGCCTATCAATACTTTTTCCAATGATCCTATCACTGAAGACATCGTATTATCAAGTCTAATATCTTCCTCCCTGAAAGGTGTATTACATTTAGCATACTAATTATTGGAAAAGAAATTGTGCATTGCATTATTTTTAGCCCAGCTGGTGAAATCTCAAAAATTTGTGAAATCTAATTCTCACAGCACACAAAGTCAAAATTGATAAAAGACAACATTTATCCCCATTAATAGCACCAGTGACATCAATGGAATTACAGCAAGAAGAAATTTGGCCTGGTCTCAGCATGACAAACTGTTCACATGTGATGCAGAGCTCTGGGTCTCTGCCACCGCTCTTTTTTTCTTTTTCTTTTTCTTTTTCTTTTTCTTTTTCTTTTTCTTTTTCTTTTTCTTTTTCTTTTTCTTTTTCTTTTTCTTTTTCTTTTTCTTTTTCTTTTTCTTTTTCTTTTTCTTTTTTCTTTTTTCTTTTTTCTTTTTCTTTCTCCTTCTCCTTCTCCTTCTCCTTCTCCTTCTCCTTCTCTTTCTTTTTTTCTGAAAATGAGGGAACGAGAAGGATATACTCATGCTCAGGTATCTTTTTATCCACAAAAAAAAAAACAGTAACTCTATGATTTCCTGCAGAATACCAAATTACAGTGGTCTGAGTGTTAGTATTCATGGCACCTGTAAACATGTTTACAGAAGTTTAATCCACATTAAGAAGCCTCATCCAAGCCTCATCCGAAGCCTCGTCTTCTGAATACAGATTTTACGTTATCCTGCTCGTAATATTTCAGAGCTGCTTCTAAAGAAAATCTCATTATTCCTTCTATAATAGAAATGAAGAGAATTTTGCCTCTTATGCAGACAATGTATAATGCATGTTCCCAGAGTCATATGTTAGATATTCTACAGCTGTTACTGATTTGTTGGTTAAACTTCTTTGTTTACCCCATCTCACTCTTTTTATGCTAACAAAAATGCCAAACTTTTGATCAATGACCATAAAATACTGATCATGTGTTTGTTTTCAAACCTTCTCTAGCTCTAAATGTAGATCTAATATTAAGTAATGCCAGAATCTAGTGAAGAGAAAAAAAATTGTAAAAATTGCACACTCCATGATAACTTCTTTAGATATTACTAAACTATTATTATACTATTACTGAGTAATAGCCGTTCTTACATAAGCCCAGATTCAAAGATTACTGAAATCAATTGTATTTCTATTGATTTCCATGTGCTTTAGAAAAAAAACTTTTTCATACAGTTTTTAGTAGAAACTAGTTTCATAAGCTAAATGCTACGGGATTCATTCAAGCAAAAATGAGTCTTTTTGCAAACATGTATTAGATATAGTCAAGAATCAACTCTTTCCTATTCCAACTATATATTAAAAACCCTATTCAATTTAAAACCACAGTGAAAATAATTAAATGTTACACACACTACAGTTTCTCTGCAAAGATATAAACTCCTCTCTGTGACTTAATATCCTTGCAGATGTGTAATTGTACTGCGCATCAGTTCATACTTTAGCTGATGTTTATAAATGTGTCTCACTGTCCTTTGCTCGCCATTTAAAACCACATCTGTGTTATGGGTTGTTTGTTTTAAAATGTGTGGCATCACTGAATCCCCATTTTATGTAAATTTATTTATAATCTCTAATATATTAATTGTATAGTGTTATATTACGACATTTTTATGTTTTTGGCTCTTGACTAATACCATGTATTCCCAAAGTATCGTCTGATAAGATACATCTCTGAAAGCTCCAAAATAAAAAGGTCCAGTGCCAAAATAATAGAAAATAACTGCATTCCATTGCCAAGCTGATTTTAGATCTGTTCTTCCTTTTGATAAAATGTTGTTGGGCACAATATCAACAAAATGATGTGATTGCGCATGAAAATCAGGTTGCATTTAATCTTTAAACAATGTTGCACTCATTGCTCTGTCAATTCAAAATCTCATCATGGTCTCATTGAAGAAAACAGATAGTGGCATTTCCATTAATGATTACAAATGCGAAGTCTGACAGTGCATTGTTACATGTAGTTTGTGATATAGTTACCCTGTGTTTAACTTCTATGTGCTTTTCTGATTATCGCAGTGGGGTGGTAATATTTTTGCTCTTTTTTAATAATAATAATAAGAAGAAGAATTTATGATGTCTGTGTTGCTTAGAATGATTTATAGAAACAATGCTGGGAATTATTTAAACAATTTTAAGGTTTTGGCAAACAAGGTTGTTTTCAATTTGTGCTCACATTAAAGTGATATGTCATTTAAAGTCTCTGATGCGGTCTGTACTATATATGGTCTCCCTGCTTTTCTTCCCAGATTTATCTCCAAAGAAACGTGTACAGTACACATTGCCAAGACAGGCTCCAGGTTTCACTTCAGACATTTGACCAATTAACACTTTCTAGGAGAGGAACTTCCACTCAACACTATTTCCACTGGGCCCCTCACCACAAGAAGGATGGTGAGAAAACTGGGGCTGTTTAGTCTGGAGAAGAGGAGGCTGAGGGGAGACATTGCTCTCTACAACTACCTGAAAGGAGGATGCAGCAAGGATGGTGTTGGTCTCTTTTCTTAGGTGATAAGTGATAGGAAGAAAGGCAATGACCTCAAGTTGTACCAGCAGAGGTTTAGATTGGATATCAGCAATAATTTCTTCACAAAGTTGTGGTTAGGCATTGGAAAAGGCTGCCCCGGGAAGTGGTGGAGTCCCCATCCCTGGATTTATTTAAGAGAGGTGTGGATGTGGTGCTTAGGAACATGGTTTAGCAGTGGTTGGGTGGATGGTTGGACTTGATGATCTCAGGTCTTTTCCAGCCTAAATGATTCCACAATTCTATGATTACTTGGCAAAGCAGATCTACATATCTACAATCATTATTCGTTTTCAGTCGTGCAGGCAAACATGTGCCTTCCAATTTTTGTTTCACTTTTCTCCAGGAGTATGTCTATGAATTTTAATCGCCTTTTTTCTTGGCTGATGTTTTATATAGTTGTTGTTTCACTTGATTTATTCCATAAGGTTTTTGAATACTTGCCTAGCTGATTTTTGTACTTTGACAAGTTTTGGTTGGTATTTAAAATAATCTTTCAAGATTTGCACTGAACAGTAATATTCTCCAATATAAGTTTTCCCATGTTAGCCTTCCCTTGACTCATTTCCATGGCCTTTTCTGTCACCTTTCACCATAAAGGAAAGCAGGTCTCCTTCACAGTACAGCAGTGCATCCTGAGAAAACAATTTCTTCACAAGACCATTTGCAAACTCATCTTCTACCCTTTTCTTATGCTCTCTTTATTGAACTATTTTTCTCAATGACTACATTTCAAAGAACTCTCCTGCAAATTGGAGGATTTTCCATTCATTCTCTAAACAGATTACCAGCAGTTGTTTACATGAAATAATCATGTACATACATACATATATACATATATAAAATCAATTTTAAATCTTAAAAACTTATTCCTTTATTTACTAATGCTTATTCAACATTTTTTCCTGTTTCATAGTGAAATAAAGACCTTTAATAAAACAAAAACCAGCATACAAAAGGTGTACTTATGAATGGAGTTTCAGTATCACAGGAAAAAGTTTCCTCTTCTTTTCCACAGCAATTGTAGCAAGACTTTTTCACTCTCTTCAGTTGGAAAAGACACCATTACCTAATGAGAGGGCACTTACAAGAATTCTACATCCCTACTGCTAACTTAAATCTGCCAAGACTGGCTTGCTTCTTCGCTATAATTTCACTGCCAGAATCCTCCTGATTTTCTTTCCAATTCTTCTTGAATCGATGGTGAGAACAAATGCAGAAAAAGCAGCATAAGGAAGATGCTTCAGCCTTGCTAAGATTTGGCTTAATCGTTGTAAGTTTTCCCTTTTTTTTTTTTTTTTTCATTCACCTTCCTGCTCCTTCTCCCCAAAAGTACAAGTTTGGGTTTTTGAATCTCTGTCTATGTTTGAAAATAGTTCAGGTCAGCTTTAAGATCCTCATAACAATCACAAGAATTAGAAACTTTATTTGTGTTCCTTGAACTGAAAATCAACTTTGCTAGTCTTCTGGCCACCCTTCAAACGTAAATGATACTCATCACACTACAAATAGTTTTGCATAGGAGAATGAAAATTGAGTCTTACTGGAGCTCAGCTGCAGTGAAAGTAGAGACTGCCATTTTAGCAGAACTCTGATGTTTTACCATGATAGTATTTAACATCTGCATGTTAGCAGTGCTGAAAATACAGAGTCCACCTTTCGTCCCATAGATTTGGACCACATGAAGTGTTGCTGTCAAAGACATACTGCATTTTTACACTCAAACAATTTCATATAACCATAATCCTCTGTAATGTTACATAAATAGAAAGATACAATAGTAAAATTAAGTTGCAGACACTTTTAAAAAGCAAATGTGCTCCCAATATTAAATGTCTGTTAATTTTTCATTTCAGACAAAGTATTTTTAACCAGTAGAAATACAAGTGGAAGTCATGGGAGTAGAACAGGAGCAGAGTCCCCAGAGACATTTAAATAACAGGAAGATAAAATATTACTCGAACTGGATATTCTCAGTTCACTTGGAAGATGAGAGCCACATATTCAAACTATGTAAATAAGCATAATTCACATTAAGTCAATGACACTACCACCATTTACACCAGCTACAGTTCTAGCTCAAGATATGTTCCCCAGTTTGTTTATCATATACAGATAAAGCCTCCTAATGTGCATTTGTAACAGGAGGTAAAAATCAATAGACACTGTGACACTAACTACACGCAAACACTGATAATGCAATATATATATACATATTTTTTTTTTTTTCTGCCTGGAAGCACTTAAGAGAAAAGGAAAGCACTTAAGAATATTAATCATTTGTGGACCATTTCATTACACTACAAATGTTATGGTGAAGTGACATGTGAGCAGCTTGAAACTATTGCATATTATACAATGATTTACCACAACTATGCTCATATTCTATTTCATTACTCTCTGCTTACATAAGCATACATTTTTAAAAGGTTTACAGTGTTTGATTTGTATTTAAAAGAAAAATCAAAACAAAGCATATGTCTCATTGTATTTTTGTGTCAACAGTACTATCACAGCAGAAAGATTTGTGCCCAGTGTTTACTGGATGGTGTCACACGCTACTTTAGCTTACAACATCATGTGCATTTAGCTGCCAGAATCAGTCCTTTTTATCTAGGTGCCATTGTCCCAGAAGTAAAACAGCTTCAGCTATGTCAATCATTCTGTGCCTGCCTATGGTTGCTTGTCTGTGATGTCCAGGCAATTTGGTCAGAGCCACCTCTTTGACTTCGCTGCTGGACATCAGCAAACTCCACACAAATTCCACTTAGACAAGATTTCTGAGTCAGATAAGAAAGGTACAAGTGTAACATGGGGTCCTTATTTGTAATAGAACCAATACTGGAGTTTGCTGTGCCAGACAATAAAAATACTATTTTCCCTGGAGAAAATGCTAGCTTTAGACAAAGGTAACTTGTGCACTCATTTCTACAAATCCAGTTCATCAAGTATCTTTTTCTGCACTGCTCTCCAACTTATCCCTGCCTAATGCTGATTCTCTGTGCACAGTGTCAGACAGACATGCCTTGGTGAGGAAACGACTCTACACACTGAACAGTATTTAACAGGGAATTGGAAATATTCCCTCTTTGCTTGTCAGTCTCTTCAGTCTGATGGGCCCTGCGTGCTCTTAGATTTTAATTCAGTAATTAAGGAACAGCAGTTGGAAAGATGTATGGAAGTAGTCCATTCAGAGGTTTTACCAAGAAACTAAAGAGGTTGCACACATTAACTGAATTACTGAATATCTCTGTTTGTCCTTTTGCACACCTAGAATCAGTTTCAATACAGCTACATTACCCGCTTGTTCAAACCTGCCTTAATTTGTCAGGCATAATATGAAATGCAAGAGTGCTACATTACTACAGTACACAATTATTTTACTTATTTTTTTAAGAATTGTGTTGAAAAGAATACTGTGCATACAGGAATGTAAGAATCATGCAACAGAAAAATGTCCCATGCAAAAGAACTTGGGCAAGAAGGAAATCAGTGCTGTGGCATAATATTACAGATCAGGGATGGGGTGATTTGTGTTCTTTCTTCTGTTCAGCTCTTCAGTTTCAGCATCTGGAAATCTTAAAGGTGATGGATGAAGTCCTGCTATTCAGGTTTGCTGTCAAGGCTGAATGGAAAAGTAGACTTTAAAAATTTGGTTCTCCATCTAAACTGATACCGAGAAGCTAACTAATTTGGCTCACAGTTTAAGAATTGAAATCTCTGTCTGTGTCTCACCTTTGGTATTTAAAATGAACATACCCCATGTGGCATTACACCACTGCTTCTAACAGAGGGGTAAAAATCAGTGTCCAAAGTGTAATGAACTGTAATTAAAAAGCTTACTGGAAAAGTGGTAGTACGTTGCACAATGACATATATTTAAACATAAAATAATTTTCATTTCAGTTCAGTTACACAGCTTTATAGTCCAAGAGAACCCAGAACACACAGGAAGTGAACAAAACACTTATTTTCTCTATCTGAAGGTCAAGCTGAAATAACCTGACTCTCATTATTTTGTTTTTAAGAACCTCCTTACCACCCCTAAACTTCCCAAGCAAACAAAAAATATTGTACTTTTGTGATTTTTTATTGCTAACATCTTATTTACTTTCCAATATCATGAACATGAGCAGCTCCTTGAATGAGTGCTCTCTAAGATTCCATTCGATTACAATTCATTTCACAGATTTTTTTAAAAACAGAAGTGATATAGTTTCAACATCTGTTATTTTTCCTGATCTCTTGAAGGTTCTGTTGAATGAACAGGGTGCATAACAACAGAAAGCCAGGGTGACAGGCTTAGACTGAGCTAATACAGCAACAATACTGTAATTAGTCAAGTACTAACAGCAAAACACACTTGTATTGAAGCCTAGAAAGAGCTGAAAGTAAAAGGAAATCAAGGAAATCCCACAACAATACATAGGTTTGATAATAGTAAAGAATGTTTTAATGAAAGAATAAACATCCAACATGCATTCACATTTCACGTGAAGTGCTCTTGGCTGCTAAAAGTCAAGAGCCCTTCACATGAAAGTAACATGTTTCTAACTCTTTCAGAGATGATCAGCTGAAGGAGCCTTATTAATAGCTATACAGGGCTGTTGCATTGTCCTTCTGAGTCATCTATCCACTTGAATTATTCTCAATTGAGATATAAGTCTGCATTTCCCTGCTGCTGCATTAACCAGCCTGAACACAATGGGTTGAATCCTCAGCTGGGGAGAAGCTTCAGAAGCCAATGTACACCAGCAAAAGAACTGGCCCATAGCATTCAAAAGGTAGCATTTGGTTAGCTGTAACTATAGTTATTTAAATACAATTCACTTTTCTGGTATAAATTTTAATGCTTTCTGCTGTTCCCTCTCAATGCTGAGAACACTTTCACACAAGTGTGAAATAAATGGCACAGAAGGACCACATGAAGTAATAAACATGATACATTTTACCTGGAACAGAAGGTACCCCATAGAGAATTTGTCAGAAGTGCATCAACAGTGAGATGATAAGAAACAGCTTCCCAGAAACTGATCATAAAAGGGGCAAACAGTTAGCAGCCCTTTTCAACCCTCTGCTCTTTATATTCCCCAAGACAACTTCTCACTGGTAAGTATGCCATTTTAGCAGAAAAGAAGAAGCTGGAGTCACTATGTTATATGCAGGTGACAGTTAAGTACATTTATACCCATTAATTCTGACTTTTTGGTGCTTTCTTGTCATGACTGGTTCTCAATTCATTTTCTCTCTTCTGGTTAATTTTAAGTGTCATGAATCGAAGGCCAGATGTTCATCTATTAGACCTCGGTTTACTGCAACTTCAACCAAACAACACCAGTTTATTCTACTCAAAAGGAAGAGACACCAGACAGGCAATATAGGTGAAGTTTATAAATAATCTAGATATGAAGTAGCTAGCACTTTCAGTTGTAAGGACATATAAAGTGGTAGAAAGGAAAAAAAGAAAAAAAAAGTCGTCATTTTTCTTTCGCCACTTGCATTAATAAAGAATATTCTGACAGTCAATCAAAGTCGCTGAAAATACTAAAGAAGTTTTCCCACACAGTGGAACATTGCAGGGAATTACTAAGGGTAGGTAGGAAAGCTGAAAAAGAGGCCAAAAGAAGGCCTTCTCAGGAGAAATATGATAATCTGTGCACATCCAGCACCTGGCTTCAGCATCCTAAGCCCAGAGGCAATATGTAGGGCACAAGCATCCACAATTCTTGGTTACAATGGGAAGGGAGAAGAGAAAGCTACACAGCAGTTGTAAACTCCAAGATCAATAGCTGTCCATAACTTCCCCTCTTCCCTGAACGTTTCCTAAAATGTTTTGAGCTTTCAATGAAAATAAAATCAAACAAATACAGACTTCTAAGATATATTTTTTTTTTTCAGAATTGAGCTTTTCATCTTCCAGTTTTTATTGTGGCTTTTTTTTTTTTTTTGAGGAAATCAAATGTGTTTAGGAAAAACAGAACAAAAATCCCTTTCAAAAAATTATTAGGAAGCTTTAACAGCGCTAATAATAAACTTTAATACTCCAGTCACATACTGCTTTTTCCACTAGGTTCTTACCATATCAGCTGAACAGATGAAAGGGCCAAGTCAGTAAGTCTAGCATTTCTTTACATGGAAACACTTCATTTTCTTGCCTAAATAATATTACCTTAAATGAGATGCATTGTTGGGAATGGCAACAAACTGATGTCTATGGCAGATTATTTTCCATTCTTTCTCCAAGCTTTTACGGCTCCTGCCTACAGCACAGATCTATGGGAAAAGCTTTCCATCATTGCCAAGATTGCTGCAACATTATTAAATGCATCTTACTATAACCTAGGTTCTCATAGCTCTTCACACTATAACGATGGTATAGCTCAGAGCAAGATTACTATTAACAGCCAGAGAATACTGGATTTGTAAATGCAGTAGTGTTTTTCACTCTTGCTGTTGATAATGGTAGAACAATAACAAGATTTTTTTTTTTCACTGAAAGCTAGACTACCTAACAATAATACTTAACAACAGCTTATTCAATGCCTTTTTCAAGTCTTAACCTTACTGGCATTGCAATTGTTTTTAAAACAAGTCTTCTATTTATGGGTACAATGTAATGTTTGCTAGAAATATCACGTGCCTGGACTACGTTTTAATTTAGTCCAGCATTCCGTTCCAGTTCATGAAGGCTTCTAAGTGTTTCAGGAAATGTGTAAAAAATCCTGTGATAGAAAGCTATAGAACAATTTGCAAGCAAGGAAGATTCTCCCTAACTCCAGTGAAAGTGGCACGTTCTGAGATATGCAGATCTTTTTATTTCTCAAAAATATTTCAATTTTCTTTTCTTAACCTTTTATATCCTCTCATTTTTAAATAATTTCAAATTACATAATTTCAAATAACTATGTCTAGATAGTAAATTAATCTAAATAAATTTTAAACAAACATAAATCTCAAACACTTTGGAAGATAACAGGTGCTTTTACTATAACTTCTTTCTTTGGTAGAAAAGCAGAGAAGATATTCAGTTATATCCCTTTTTTATCTGTAAATATATGGTATTATTATGTTTGTAATATTTATATTTCAATATTTATTTTATATGTTTTCAAAAAGTTTTAAGATGTTTTGAAAATCCACAGGCATATTCTAGAATTGACCAAAAAAATTAGTCTACAAAAAGAGAAGGAATGAATATGCCCAGAGATCCATATTACTAAATTTACAAAACAATCACACAGAAGAAATAAAATGAAACAAAGTTAAGATAAACTACAGAAATTACTTTTCAATAATTGTGTCATTTTTACCTCAAAATGAAAAAAACGTATATATATTAAGTAAGACTTTTCTGTCTGTAACTGCAATGCACATATTTTATAGGGTATTTTTATTTTCAAGGGAAAATAGCTTTTACAATTGCAAGTGCATGAAGATGAAAATATGGCCCAAATTGCATGTAAATTCTTGAGATTAGTGCATCATTTCATGGACTGTTGAACTTGTATTTCATATATACATGTTTTGTAGCAAAGACAGAGCAGCTCCACGTTATATTCTAAATATTCAAAGTGTTTGCACGGACAGTGATCTTCCCAACTTCTGTTAAATACAATCACAGAGTCACAGAGCTGAAAGTATTAAATGGAGCTTTCATTACTGTTTTCTACCAGAAGTTCTTGGTGCTAGTCATTCTACAGTATTGCACTTACTTCCATGGAAATAATTTTCCATACAAGAAAGCACATGTCCTATTCAAACACTTCCCGTGAATTTTCTTGTTTCACAGATAACAATTAGGTACCTAACTCCCTTTTATTTCATTGACCAGACTTATTGAAAAAATTGGGTGAATCTTAGAAAAATCTTCATGTCCTAATACGATAATCTGTTTAGTGTGATTGAATTCAGTTGCAGGAGAAGGAAGAAAATAAAGGTGTTTTTTAACTAATCTGGACAAACATAGCAAAATGCTGTTGAAGAGAAAATAGTCTGTAGCTTTTGCATGCTTCTACTGGCCCCAGAAAAGACTAATCTTATACCAATAGATTTATATTAGTATAACAACTTCTTGGGAAATATTTTTTTATTTCTAATGAAAGAACGAATGGCTTTGTTTCTCTTAAATATACATTTCACTGTACACTAGCTAAAGGACTAATTTTGAAGGCCATGAAAAAGAGGTGCAGAACATCTGCATGGGAACCTGGTCTCTCTCTCTCTCTCTTTTTTTTTTCCTAATTTGCATTATGTGCAGTGGAAATATAGTACAGTGGAAGGTTTCCTTCTGGGAAAATGAGCAAAGAGTCTGTAAGTTTGTATATCCAAAGGCTATTTTAAGAAGGTTGCAGTGAATGGGTGCATTCTAAGACCATCTGAGAATAACCCCAGCATGAATTAAACATGAGAAGTAGTTGTTTAAAGTTTTGCTGGTATTGCAACAGAATGTGAATGATTGCTGAGTAAAGTATAAAAGGACAGCAGATTATTAAACACAAGCAGTCTGGCTAGACCCCAGAAAAAAAATACTAAACCTTATGAACAACAACAATACAGGCAGATGGTAGTGGCTGGAAAGCACTTTCTATTCAGTGATACGATGTTTATAATACTGCTATTTATATTTAATGCAGCTCAGAACTTATAATGCTTTGGCTCTGTTGTGTTTCCTTGTCTTCATCATTTGATTCCTTTTCTTTTACTATTCTGTATGTATAAGTAGCTGGTAAAAAAATAAATAAATAAATAAAAGAACAATCTACAGGTTACAACATTAAAACTGAATTATTTCTCACGTCTTGAAAGAACATAAATTGATTACACAGGTAAGAATAAGACTATCTTACAACTTCAAAACGATCTTGCATTTCCCTGTGATTAAATCTTTCAAAATATTAAGAAACCCTCAGTATGTTGGGATTTTTTTTTTGTTACATCTGAAAACAGAGAGACATTCATAGCTGGCTATGAAGCACGGGTACCCTTATACATGTTTGAATGGAGTCAGTGATATGAGGAGATGTAAAAACTCGCTACAAAAAGAACTGTGTCCCCTTACAGGCAACAAAAGGAATAAAAACATGTATGCTTCTGTTGCTATTAAAATAATAACAATAATAATGTTTAGAAGTATTAAAAAAGGATGAAGTGGAAAAGTATTTGCATATTAGTTCCATGACTAGAAAAAATAATAACACGTCGTTATACATGTACTCTCTTTCCCATAGGTATTACAAATTCATCACAAATACTCAATTACCCAACACACTCTGACCAGTGTATTAGTTGCTGTTAATTTCTTGTTGCATCTTGAGAGCGTTTATTCTAATTTTTATAAAAGAATTCTAACATTGAAATTTAATGATTGTTTTCTAAAAGAAAATGCAAGTGCATCCCATAAATTTGCATGCGCAAATCCTACCCAAACTGGGTCAGAACATGTCAACTCCTTAAAGGTCTTCTATTGCATTGGAACACCAAGAGACATATTATAATCTTCTCCAGACCCAAAGTGTGGAGGCAGAATATGAAATATCCCACTGGTGACAAGCGACAAGGGGAATACCTTGACATCTGGCTATAGATGCTTCCCCAGGTAGGAGAGCTGGGACTAGACAGAACGTGACACAAGGAGCAGAAAGGAAAACAAGGTCCTCTGGATTTCTTCACATTAATGCAGATCTTGTGTTGCAGCTGGATAGGTGAGCAGGGAACAGGTGTTAAGTCCAGTGTTTCCTTCTGCCTGCAACAATATCAGTAACAAATAAAAATAAACCCAACAGAAACTGGAAAAAAGATAAAAATAAAAAAAGGATGTGATACTCAGGAGAAGAAAAAATAAGGAAATTACTCTCCTCCCTTACCATCCCAGTCTCTAAATTTTGGTGATGAGGCTCTGCTCTGCCTTAATGCATTTTTCCAGGGTACCACAACTATTTGCCGAGTTGTAATCACACTAAACTGAATACTGTTAACTGTTTCTACAGTAAGCTATGTCAAAATAATGACAGCACTGAATTTATAACTCATTCTTATAGAGCATCTGATATTTATAAGCAATGCTTAGATGAATTCAAATTCTCTATATTTAACAATCAAAAAGATTTTGTTATGTGTAATGTGCCATATAGTATGAATCACAGATTAAATTACAGATGCATGTGACATACAGTTTAGACTAGTCACTGCAACAATAAGTCTATGCTCACTTTTTATGATCAATCAAAATGAATCACCAATCCACTAAATTTCAAATTCTAGCATATAGTAATATTGTAATTAAAGTAGGCTAATTAACATTTTATCCTCATAGTAAAAATGCTTTTGCTCTGTTTATGTGAGATTATATATACATCTTCTGTAGAACATCTGCAAGATCTCTTTTTAAATTTAATCTTTGTTTAAGGATATTTTCAGTAAGAAATATCAAATTGCTTTATAAGAAATTATTTAACAAATAAAAAAAAAATCTTTTGAGGAACAAAGAAAAATTATACTCTTAACTCCTGCCTCCTGCTCCAAGAAAGATAATTGTTTGCAAACCATATATTTGATATCTAAATCTTGTTCAGTGGCTTTCATTCATGATTGTAGATTGATACAGTCCTCTCTGAAAAATATATTTATCTTTTGCAACACTCATCAAACACTAAATACCTAACTAGGTTGCAAGAAGAATCTTTAATTTCATCATTTTGCTCTGGTAATTGCTTTTGCTTCCTTATGTTTAACCAGAGTAAATGAACTATAATTTTAAATTTCTCTTGACATTTGCTATCTGACAGTGTGTAAAACACGAACAAGGTGGTGAATGCTGAAAAAGGTAACTGTAACAAGAAGATATTAAACTACAAGAGTATATTTTAAAAGGCTGATGCAAATTCAGAAAACACGGTTAGGATTTTATCCCTGAATCAGTTTCTCAGTGCAGAGGTGCCATATTTTCTATTTGGATATTTGAGTAGTAACAAAAAAGTCATTTTCAAATAAAGTGGAAATTTCAATAAGATTAGAAAAAAAGAATGTGTTTACTCCATCTCTTGCTGTTAGCAGATTCGCACACTGTGAACAAGCAAAAATTCTTCAAATCAAGGAGCATGTGCCTCTTGTCTCTGCAGAAGACTGTGCATGTTAAAATACCCATTGCCGACATAACACATATCATAAGAAGTTAAGCATTCTGTTCTGATTGACTTTTTTGCCTTTAATTTCAGAGGACTTAGGTATAGGTCTCTTGAAAGACAAAGTGTTGAGGGTCTGAGACTGGAAAGCCTTTGTCTGTGTACTCAAAAGCACCTGTATTCACATGTTTTGAACACTGCCACCTGCATATACAGTTGCCAGAATTTACACTTGCAGACTTTATTGGGCCAGGTGTTCTCACACAAAAAGGGAAGTTCTGCAAAGGTACCTTTGAAATCAAGAAGACAGAGGTTTACCTGTGAGAGTTTTAAATGCTGGCAACAGGCACAGTGCTATGTAGGGTACTAAAGAATTATCTTCACAGAATCTGAAAAACAGGAAAAAAATCCACTTTTTTCAATATTACTTTTGTATTAAACAGCCTATGGTTTTCAGCAGGTCTTATTTTGGGGAGGGAGGAGGAAGGGGGAGGAGGGAAAAGGTTGATTAGCACTTTGAAAATGAACGAAAGAATAAATAATTAAAATACTAACTACTTTTTCCACCAGCGTCTGTAAACAACCTTTTTAACAAGTTTGAATGTATTCTGCTTCCAGCTGGGCTGAATGTTTACTGCTTGATTTTAAAACACAGTACCTAGGGATTACATTCTTTTCAAAGATACAAATGTGTAGCTTCCACCCTCCTGAACAGAGCCGGTATACAGAGTGCAAAATGTACTCTAGAGAATCACGAGGATCATTTTATGTCTTTACTAGAGGTTTGCAACAACCAATAAAATACTTTAAATCAGTCTTAGCAGCATAGATGAAAAAGATAACATCTGGATATTTACAAAGCCTCAAAGAAAATGACCTAATTTGACCAATGGTAGTGTAATTATGCTCCATACATAGTTAGAGAAGACATTTGGCATTTTCTGAAACTAGGTTATGGACTACTTGGACTACTATTACTAATTAATATTGTCCTTCAGGCAATGAAGTTCTTATGTTGTTTTTTTTTTTTTCTAGGTAAATATTCATTATTAATGTTTGGAACTGCTTAGTCTATACTGAACTCATTTTTAGATAAACAAATGGTATCTATATTACATTTTTACTGAGATCTTCAAAGTCAATATCTCTTTGTGTTGCATGCACAGAACAACTGTGGGGCATGATTTTGTTGTTAAATAATATATGTTATTCATAAACTGAAGAATTCATATGATAATTAAGGTTCTATACATGCTGCATAAGAGGAAGAGAAGTCTTAGAAGTGTGGGAAGTGTATGCGTTTGTATGAATGAATGAGAGAGGAGACAAAAATGCTGGAAATGATCTGCTGGAAATGTCAAGGAAGCCAAGGTTTTTTTTAATAAGAATTAAACAAATATTCATCTTGCTTTTTCACGATGAATATAGGAAAAAATGTATCCCTTAAAGATATAGAAGAGTCCCTGTATGATAAGTTCCTGAAGTGATAAACACTGCTGCAACCTAGAGACGGATGGTTCACAGGGTATTTTGAAAAAAAACACATCAGTATTTAGTAGGTAAACGTGAAGGCTTGTGTAGTTTATGGACCTGAACTAACCTATGTTAAAGGTAGACATTAAGCTGCTCAGGCCATATCACCAGTAGATTTTCCAGCACATAAGTCACACTGAAGTAGTGAGGAACAATTCTTTCACTCAGGTTTCCAAGCACAATCTCAGTATAGTTTTCAAGGTCCTAAGTTACTGACCAGATTGCCATCCTTTACAAAAGAAGTCAGAACCACCATCTGTTGCTTAAGGCCTCCTCCTTTTCAGGGTACCAAAACTGAGTCTCATATTCCCAAACCCAAAGGAAACTTGACCAGATCAAAGCTTCATCCTATAGTAGCTGCTTGCTAGCTCCCAGTCTTTCATCTCCTGAGCCATTGCTTACTCTTTCACAAATTAGAGAAGGCAGGAAACACAACCCAACCCTTCCCTTTAGGGACCAGCCCAGACATCGTGCTTCAAAAAGCAGAGAATTCCTGTGCTTCATCCTTCCTATTTTCCCCTAATTGTCAGTGTGTTTTCCCACACCATTCTTACCCAAGCGTCTCAGGAGCATGTCCCATGACCTTGAGTGCAGCTAACAGAGGCAGCCAACACACAGAGTAGTTTGTGCAGCAGTTTCCAGGCTCTGCTTCTAGATCTTGTAGATCTTCTGGGAACATCTTCAGGGATCATTATGGAACTCATGTAAATCCTTTGAAGAAACTAAGGGTGCCTTCTGCTTCTAGGAAAGGGTAGCTATGGGGGGCTGTCAATTCAAGAAAGCTCTAGCAGCTTCTAACAAACTGTCAGCTATTTTTGATCAAAGGATGTTTGAACTCACTTGTTCAAACACTCTTTGATGTGGTGGTGGTGGTGGTGTACTATAGGGTATGGTTCCCAGAACCTGATGGGTGCCAGCATATTGGAGACCTCAACTCAGAGCTCCAGGAGGATGAAGATGTCCAGATCTGGGGCCTCCTATGGAGTCTGGAGAAAAGAGAGGGAGTCCTTGCCTGCAGGAAGCAGTACTGGTGGTGAGTTTGTGTTGCCAAACAGACAAGCTGTCAGAGGAGGTCAGCAGATTGAATGTACAGAGTTGGAGATGAGGAAATAAAGATTGGCCAGATCTTCTCTGAGACCTTGCAGGTACAAAATCCCCAGCCCTTCAGTATACTGGGGAAGGGGCAGACAAGGTCAGTCCTTCCTGAATTGGGAAATGGAGACCCCTATGATGGCAAAGACTGGAAGTTTTATGACTCTTGGCACTAGGATTAAAGTTAGGGAACACTCCAACAACCTGGATGTACACAAGCCGTTAGTCCTAATGGGATGCACTCAGGATTGCTAAGGGAGCTCAGTAGTGTCATTAGAAGGCCTCTCCTGATTATCTTTGAAAGGTTATGGCAACTGGTGAAGGTTTCTGAGGAAGGAAAGAAAGCAAATATCTCTTCTATATTCAAGAAGGGTAAGAAGAAGGACCTAGGGAACTACAGGCTGCTCTACCTCAGCTCAGTCCCTGGGAAGGTCATGGAGAAAATCACCTGGAAGCTGTTGCCAAACATATTACAGTCAAGCAGATGACTGGGAGTAGTCAGCAAGGATTTGTGAAGGGGAACTGATCCTTGACCAACCTTATACCCTTATACAATCAGACAATTAGCTCAATGAATAAGCAGAGACTGGTGGATGTAGTTTATCTTGGCTCTAAGTACAGCTTTTGACATTGTATCCCATAACATCTTCACTGACTGACTGAAGTGGTCAGTGAAGTGGATTGAAAGCCGGCTTTATTTCTGTGCTTGGAGGGTTGTGGCCAGTATTACAAAGTTCATCTGGAGGACAGCCACTAGTGGTACACCCCAGAGGTCAGTGCTGGGGCCAATACTGCTTAAAATCTTTAATGACCTGGATGATGAGGCAGAGCCTGAGCAGGTTCACCCATGATAAAAAACCGGGAGAAATGGTTGATATGTCAGAGTGTTGTGCTGCCATTCAGAGGAACCTTGACAAACAACAGGAATGGGAAGACAAGAATCTCATGGAGTTCAACAATGTGAAGTACAAAGTCCTAGGCAAGAGTAAACACATGCACTGGTATAAACTGGGGAACAACTGACTGAAAGCCAGCTTTGTAGAAAAGTCCATGGGAGTGTTGGTGAACAACAAGATGACCATGAGCCAGCAATGCATTTTTGCACAATGAAGCCCCCCCACCCTGAAGTGGGGTGGGGGTGGGTACAGGTGCAGGCAGATCTTATCAATGCATCTAAATGCCTAATGAGGGAGAATAAAGAAGATGGAGCCATACTCTTCTCAGTGGCATCCAGTGAAAGGACAAGAGGCAATAGGCACAAACTGAAATATAAGAAATTCTATTTAAATACTTTTATGACGTGGATGATCGAACATCACAGAAAGTTCCCTGGAGAGTTTATGGAGTTTTCATACCTGAAAACATTCAAAACTCAATTTACAAGTTCCTGAGCAACCTGCTGTAATTGATCCTTCTTTCAACAGGGTGGGTTAGACTAGATGATCTCTGAGTACATGTTCTAACCTTAATCATTCTGTGATCCTGGTATGAAGCACCTACCACTTCTTTAAAGTAAGCTGATGGGTTTTACAGTGGCAGTTTTTGCTTAGCAATGAAGTCACAGCTGGGATGGCCATCGTGTCTTTCACTAACCATTTCCATCTTGCTCTTGGTGAGGGTCTGTGTTGTAATTGTAGATTTAGATGGTTATCAACACCTTACTAAATGAAAAAACTCAAATGAAAAGAACTGAAAGAGCTGTCTTAACCTACTCTTTTTCATGATTTAATTTCTCCTAGTTTTTATAAATGGAGGAAATCTACCTTAACATTCTTATACTTTTTATAAATTTCCAGCAGATGGTGAGAGTGGGTGTGTGTTTGATAAAAACCACATAATCTATTTGAGAACAGCGCTAAAAGAATAGTGTTGCAAACACCTAAAAAGCCTTAGGTTAAGTAATCTTACTCTTAAAAAGATCATATGGGTGTTTTATTGGTTGAGGAGTGGAATGTTTAAGCTAGAAAAGTGACATTATTATCATTAAAATTATTTTATTTGAATATAACAAGCAGTACCATTTTGAATGGGATTTGAATATTTCATGAAGCCCCGTGTTATTGAGGGATATATTCTACTTATCATCTAAACATCAGTCATTTAAGAAGAGAAGATTATCTATTACCTTATTACCAATAAGGTAATAGATAATTTGGGCAGACTGCCTGATTGGCACTAAAGTTGTGGTTCTGATATCAACCTTTCCGGGAGTGATTGGACCCTCCTTGTATTAGTTATACACCTGAAATATGAAAGAATTCTATCTGCACAGAGGCTAGAAAACATTATTTTCCTCCTACTGTTACCTTAATTATCAGGCTGGTAATAAATTTGATTTCTATTTCATTTTGGTTTATATAGATGTGAGGATCTTTTCTTACTTCAATACTGCATGTAATACAAAATAGATAAAGTTTATAGATAAAAGTTCAGAACTTGAGGTGTTTAGAGGTAGATGTATGCAATGTGCTGCATATCACATGGTCCATACAGTAGTTCCCTACCATCCTCATATCTTAGCTGTTTGCTTCCCACTATAAACACCCTGAACAGTTTATTCAGAGGGTTCACAAGTCAAATATACTGTCAGTGCTTCCAAGATTTGGGTTTGCTAAAGTAATAATACTGTCTCTTCGCGTCCTTTCATACATATATTAGCAATCAGATTACATGGAAGTGGGTAGAAAAGAAGTGCTGGAGAGGTAACTTCAACCCAAGGAACTACCAGAGGTAGCGTGCGGAATCTGTGAAGAAAAATACACTATATTAGTAGGGCCAAGAAGAAAAGTGGACATTTTGGTAAGTTATCCAATATCATCCCATTCTAGTTTTGTCAAACTCATAACATACAATAACCAGTTAAGATTCAAGTAAGGTATATTTCAACAGGCTTTTCTTATACTTTATAAACAGTTCATTCAGAAAAGAATGCCAAGGGAGCAAGCCTAAAATGTTATTTATCTATCACTTGCTGGTGGGTTAGTGTTTTGAGCTATGTGTGTGATAAGGGAAATGATAGATATTCCATCCTTAATGAATTACCTGGGAGAAAAAACAGAGAATACTGTGGTATGACAGAGGGAGAAAGGCTGTTTTTTTTTTGTTTGTTTGTTTTTGTTTTTTTTTTGCTTTTTGCTTTTTGCTTTCAATACAGTGGCTCTCATAAACAGCAGCTGAAAAAGTTGGCTTTTGCCTTCCTGGTGTATCTTCTTATTCTGTAGTGAGACGTACTAAGAAAAGGCTTGGAAAAGGTTGGCTGAGTGAGTCAACTCTAGAAGTTGGAAAGAGACATGGGGAAAAATATCAAAAATAAGAATAGCAAGCACACTGAGAAGGGCTTACATTGAACAAACTGAGCAGATGAGGAGATGGAGGAGTGAGCCGTGACTGGAGCCAAGGAAAGACTTAAGGGTGAGGAGCTGAGGAGCTGTGGTGCCCAAAATAAAAGCTAAAGCTAGTGGAAGGCTTTATAGGGAGAATTGATCTGATCAGAGTGGAGAGATTTTCTTTACAGAATAAAATCACTTTCTGATTTCAGCTGCTGGGTTTTGTAGTTTTTTGTTTGTTTGTTTGTTTTTCTCCCTCTCTCTCTCTCTGAAAGCGTTTTAAGGGTACGCTTATTTGCTGACTATTACAGATTTAAGGTTGTGTTTCTTTCTACTGTGTCCCTCCATCCATCAGTCAAGCAGCAGCAGTTGTGAGACAGAACCTGGGAGAGGGAAGAAAAAAAAGCAGTTTCCTCTTAGACAGCAGAAGGGGCAGCAAGAGGGGCATAGAACAGATGAGAAAACAGCCAACTCATTTACAGATTTTCTCATTTGAGGTTCTTGATACAAAAACATTCCTGGTTCTGATGTGCAGACTGAGGCTTGTCTATATATTTATAAAATTAAGTGAAGTGCAAATCACACTAGAAGATTTATGCTAACGGTGTTTCTAAAACACACCAAAATGAGTAGAATGTATCACCAACTGCTTCTTGCAACTATACTTGTTCCACAGAAACATTTTTAATAGTTAAGCAATTAAAATAACACAATAGTGCAGCAGCTCAACTTAAGCCTTCTGGATGCAGTGTAGTGCCTTGCCACAGACTCCCTTAATGACCTTACTTACTTAGCCTTCTACTCCCCCAGTTCTCATAGGGATAACAGAGGCATCTCATTCAAAAACAGTGTTGCTGAAAACTCCTGCATAGCTGTTTCTTAACCCTGAAGGTGCCTGAGGGTGCACACGAGCATGTTTCTTTGCAGTGTCAAAGGTTCTCTGTGTGCCAGAGAAGTTGTGATTTTATGGTGATTCCAAATTAATAGGACTGTGCAGCTTGTCACCAACCTTGTATTTAAGCCTGGCTGGAATACAGAAACAAGAGGGCTATCCACCTAAGACGGCTGGAAGGCTCCATCTGGTTCATAGAGTGCATCTGGTATACAGACAGAAGAGTGATCCTCACCAAATGCAGCTGCAGCTGCTATTTTAAAATACAGAGAGAGGACATGCCCCTTTTATACAATAGTCCAGTGGCTAGGGCTCTTGTCAGGACGTGTGAAACACAAATTTAGTTTCTGTCTCTTCCTGAGGGAATTCAGCCTCTCATTTCCCACCTCTCAAGAGTCATTTAATCTCCTGCCTGGAGCTTATTTTGGGTGGGAACATTCTTCACCTCTTCTGTTGAAGCAGCGCTGCCATGCAGGAAAAAATTCCAGAGCCACAGCCTGTGGAAGACAAGAAGGATGCCTAACTCCCACGCCTGCTTTAGGGAATCCCATTCACAATTCTGAAGCGTACTGTGGGATGCAAATATCTCAACATTAGGCATTGGGTGTGTGTATGTGTGTGCGTGTGTGCATGTGAAATTTTAGCTTTCTCAGTCCCATATTGAACCTGCTTTAATTGTACTTTACCTAAAAGAGCTGTCGTACAGATAAATAAACTGAGAGTTCAGAGACTGACGTAGTGAACACTGCATAAGTATTTTGAACAGAATGTGCATGTATGGGTTTGGATTTTATGATTCATGTCACAAAATTATAAATATGCATGTAAAAGTAAGTTACTGTTTATAAGAACTGCAATACCAATAAAAAGATACATTCATTAATAAAACATTTTTGGGGGAAATCATGTGGATTGGACAATTTTCATAGAAAATGGAAAGTTAATATTTTAATTTAACCAGAACATTTTACAACAGAAGAAATTTGGATTAGGTATCGACAGGGTGTCACCTGATAAAATGTGTGGTGAAGTTTGAACAGCAGATGTCTCACCCAGGGACGCTTCCCTGAGGAAACAGCAGGAACCTCCTGTACACTCACTTTGCCTGGCATTCATCTCCCGACCAGCTGCCAATTTTAAACTATAGCAAGTCTCTCAGTTTATAGTCCTTTCAAGCTAAAATCTGTTACATTTGGGGAAAAATAGCAATACTTATGTAAATCAATAATTGCATTGTATGTAATACAGTAAATCCATAACATGCCTAGAGTGACACTAACAACATCATGCACGGGTGTGCTATCAAACAATACATACAAAGCGATTCATATGCATTAGAGCCTGAATATGTCTTGTTCAAGTACTCATTTTGTTTGGCACAAACAGCCCTCTTTTTGCAACCCAGGAATAAATATCGCTTTGTTTCATTGCCTTTTTTTTTTTTTTTTTTCTTCAATGGAACTATTTGCTAAGGCTAAATCCTAGCCTCCATTCATAGCACAGCTCTGCCTACAGTTTAAATATGCTACACAATGACGATTACTGATGTCTGCTATCCTTCATTCTGAGCTGCAGAACACTGGTCAAGCAGCCATGAAGAAATTGGTGAAAATCTGGTTTCTCCTTATTAATGAGATTTTCAAAATTAGAGGCAGATTAGAGATAATAATAGAAAAGAAAATGCTGCATTTCTTTGGAAGCCATCATGAATGGAGCATTAACTTAGCTACCCTTTCATTCTATATTCTAGTCTCCTGGACTTTTTCCCTATTGGTGCTGGTTTTTGGTCCAATGTGTCACAACATGTTCCAGAGCTGAATACAGACACCATTTTTAAAGCTTTCTTTGATGCTTTTCTGGGTAAATCAAAACTGAGTGCATTCTTGTATTATTTTAAGTGAAACCACATGAAAGATGGCAACTTGATCATCCAAGCAAACTGAAAGATCTTATAGTCAAGACAGGTGCAGGTGGAGTCAATTGTTACTTCTGCCTTCTGATGCACACCCAAGCACTTCCCACTATCAAATAGAAATAGAACTTCCTTTTTTTTTTTTTTTTTTTTTTTTTTTGTCCACCAGCATGTGTGAGGTTTTAACTCTCAGTAAGAGAAGTCTGACCTGCAGCAGATTGAAACTGGCAGTGCCAATACATAGGGTCCACTTTTACATATGGAAATTATCATTCTTATGAGTTCCCCAAGATAATAATAACTTTTAAAGAAATCAAAACTACTAATGCATACATTTGGTACAATTTTACATAAAGGGGAGGAAACAGTGCTAAAAAGTGAGAGATTTGTCATATAATTTCTAAAGAAACCACAACTCAAATACCACTTCCGTATTGGAGATTGACAAAAAAGCCTATTTGTCTACATTTCTAATTTGGCTCCATTCAGGTAGTCTCATTCTTAAACAAAATTTAGAGCCTGGCCTCTGATTTCTAGTTCCCAGTTTGGGGACAGCTCATATTTTTTCTGTCATTTTATTTTTATGAGAAATATCTCTACTGCTCTTGGAATCCTGAGGGACCTCGGCTTCTCAACCACATTTTAAACATTCAGTTCTCCATCTTTGAAGCCTAGCAACATTGCTGTCATTTTGTTGGTTAAATGTTGAGTTACATCCCCTCTAAATTTAGCCTCATTTCTTTCCATCTGAAACAAGACATTTCTACTGAAGAACAGAATTCACACTATCTCCTTCTCTTCCAACTGGAAGCAAGTATGGCATTATTGCACCACTTGTATTTGTAGCCATGTCCTCTGCCCTTAATACCTGTTTTCCAAATCATACATTTACACTTTTTATTGCTATTACTATTTTTTTTTAATTTTATTTTCAATTGTGGTAATTAATTTATATCTGCCAAATAAATAGCATATTTACAACATACGTTAAAACTGGAATTTATGATGAAACATTTATTTGTGAGAAAATGCAAGAAAAGAGTCACCAACCTTTAAAAATATTGATTGTGTATACCATTTTAAAGGTCCTTTATGCACCTAATTCCCGCTGATGTCAAAAGCTCAGATTGCTGCCTAGGAACTTTTTACCCTCCATCCAGTAACAGTGAAGGTGAGAAGCCTACGTTTTTGCACAATCCTGGTAATATCTTGCCCAGCAGAAGCATTCAGATGGAAGGCTGTTGTGAATGTGACTTGCTTCACTTTATTTTAGAGTTAACATATTTTCTGGCAAAACATTTCACATCTTTTGTTATTGTTGGGTGCTTTTTTTGTTTGTTTGTTTGTTTGTTTGTTTGTTTGTTCTAAATGCTTGAGTCTGCACTAATAAAATGGTGCTGAATCAAGGTAGGTTTGGACCGTGATGCTCCCTTGGTTGAGTTTCACCCTTTCCTTGACAAAGTCTTAGAAATGCTAAGGGAATTATATCCAACAATTTACTACTTGGACCCCTGCCCTTCACTACTTATAAAAAAGCAGTGCTGAAATCTGTCTCCAATTTTGCCAAAGGTATTTGAGAGATAATGCCAGAGTAAGCTTGGTCACATTTTGATAATACAGGTGTCCTCTGATTCCTGCCATGCTCTTTTAAGCATGGATTTTGTTGCAGTTATAAGATAGCTATGACTGATGATGTCTTAGTGATAGGTACAGACAGTGTTCATGCTTTGTCAAATCTAGTTTTTCCTACATCTAACCACAGGGTTTTGCTCATTAGCATGAGTTAGCTTCTCTTACAGAACTATTTCTTTCCTCTTGGAGGAATGAAAGGTGTATTTTTTATTTTTCATGGAGCATGACACATATCCTTTTACTAGGCTTCATCTTGCTTCATCCTCATCATAAGAAATTATTTAGGATAGGACAGGATAAGATAATTGAATGTCTGGTCTTCCCCTTCTGTTTCTATATTTCACCCCAAACATTTTTATTTTTTTTTAAGTAGAAAATGATAAAATTGTCCATTTGGATAGGATTTCTGGAGTCATTGTCTGGGCAAAGGATAATTCCAGTGAGTGTCACAGAGTCCTAGACAAATGGCCATAGTTCAAAGAAGGTGATTTTGGTACACAGTAGTCACTGTCCATGCATTGTAGAATCATTTCTAAATTGACATGAACATTACCTTGACCTTACCATCCATAATGAGCTATTTGTACATCACTTTTGTTGTAGGTCTTACATGTCCAAGATGTGGCCTCATTGCACAGCAACTGTGTAGCATATAAGCATATATTTCTGACCTTCAAAGCTTACAAAATGTTAAAGGAGCTTGGATGTGTTGTATAGAAGATGTAGATGTGCATGTTCTATTTTCATTTAGATAATATGCTCTCTCTACTTTCTCTTTGTGTGACCAAGGAAGAATATCTGAGGTAAATATGGTGAGTTCAGCCCACTGAAGAATCAAGCAAGATTGGAGAGTAGAGGGCTGACTGAAAGAGGAAATCTTTCCACTGAACACACCTCTAATGGAGTTTGTCAGTTAGATATGGTTAGGATTATAGCTGGGCTCCTCTTCTAAACAATTAACTCCTGTCTCTCCATAGTTCTTCAGAGGTTTAGAAAAAATATAGTTGGCTATAATGAATTTGTCAACATAATGTGTATAGGAACTGGGAGATTATGAGTAAGCAGGAATCTGTGAACCCACTATAATTGTTGACTATAAGTGTTCTATAAAAGTTTTTGCTCCTACTTGAATCTCTTGAACTGGACTAAAAACTGAATGATGTCTTTCCCATCTCCCACCCAGCTTTGTAATAGCAATGGAGAATTGTTCTGTTTTGCATTTTTCTATCACTTTTCCTCTAATTACTTGTTTCACACAATGAAAATATGTTTGCTGCTTTTATTTGCCCTGGAGGCTGCCTTTTAATACATTTATCTATAGAGATTATTTATTTTTACACATCACTGCAAGACAGTCAGTCTGAGTGCCATATTTTCTAATATCAAGAATTCGTGTGCTTTGAGTTTCCAATATCTTTACATCAACAAATAATTTATTTCAGTAGGGAGGGAGCTACAGAACATATCTCACTTTCTATGTTTGCATTTTGATATACTGATATGCATTAAAAGTACATGGTAGCTCTGAGTATGAGTGGATGACTTACATACGCCTATTTATATTCTGTATTTACTGACCAAAGTATAGAAGGCAAACTTCAGCAAATTAGATGGAGCCTATTAAATATTACTATCACGAGCATTTTTTTAGTGAGGGTTAAAAATCATTGACTTAAAGCTCTTTTCCATTGTCTGTGCTTTATTCCTCAGGATATAAATCCATTTTGTAATTACTCCCTTCTTATCTCAGAAACTTTGCCTGACACACCATTCCATATGTTTATGATTCTCTGAATGAAAAAGTGTTCCCTGACAACCATTCAGATTTTTTTCCTTTAATTTCCATTTATACCTTATTGTCTTATAATGTTCAACTGAAAATATATGTTGCAATATTGTGTGACTTTATCTGTATTACTTAAGATTTTATATAGCCATATATCAACCAAACATCAGATAAATCTCATGCTTCTCCTTTTTTTTTTCCTACATCTTCCCTTCCAGAGCTGTATAGGTAGTAGATTCAATTTAGTCTTTATGACAAGTTGACTTTAAGCATTTCTTACAAACCTAGGACAGAATACATCTGCAATTTTGTTTAAGTCACTTTGAAATGTGAGATATATATACATATATATATATATATGGTTTGCTAAGCCTTCTCAGCAATTAGAAAAAAATAGGAAAAAAAAGTTAAATATTTACAGTCAGCAATATGCAGTATTGTTTACAGAACTTCCTAGATTTACTAGCATTTGCAAATTGAGGGAATAATCCAACAGCACACTGAGAAAGTGCTTCAGGACTGGAACACTATATAATGTTACCTGACTAATTTGCTGGACTTGCTAATAAATAACTAAGTTACACAAGAAAGGTATTCAGATGATTTGTAATCCTGCAATAATGGCTTCTAAATAGTTAAGATTACACTGAGAGATGAGAACCTTTTTCCCCTATATGCCATATACCAGCAGGGGACAAAATCAATCTTGTGAAGGCTCTGATTACTTGTGCTGCAAGTTTCTTGTCAGCAGATTCAAAATGTGCAGTGGAATGAATCTTCTGCAAGGTAGAGGTGCTGTCTATCAGTTGGGCATCTTTCCTCCCCTCTCTCCCCCCCGCCTTAACTTCCTGTGGATATGTGGTTGTGATAAATTAGAGGAAGAAGAGAAAATACAAGATGGTTCAGCACAACCATTTTAATCCTCTACTGTCAATGCAGAGGAAAGGTGACACCAATTTTAGCGTCTTGCAGGTGAAAAATGTACCCTTGAGGTGGGGATATGAGAAAGTTAAGGAACAAATGAAGGAATTGTTTTTGTCTAAAATACAATGCGACTTGAGTATAAACAAAAATATTCCATTCAAAAAATGAGGTTTAAATCCATTAAGGACTGTGATTTAGTCTGGAAAAAAAATGAATAAAATTCAAGCTGAAACACAGCACTTTTTTAAAAGAGTCTGAAAAATATGTATGACTAATGCAAGCATCTCAGGAGGCAGAAAATCCAGATCATGATCAGAACAGAATATCAGAAACAGACTTTAGCTTTTTATTTTTCCAAGCCAAATCCATATCTGTTCCTTGCCAAACTTTTGGAATTCTGTACTGATTTGGGGGTTTTCTGCATGAATTTTTAATCAACAGAACTTCAAAAAAAATCCTTTGCATTTTTAATGAAACTTAAGGTAAGCAAAGAAAGAAATGTGGCATTCTGAAAGGACAAAATCGTTTTAATCATGCTTTCTGTCAGTACTACAGAAAAGGAGCTTGTATCATCATGCTTCTTTAGTAAGGAGGAGTGACTCCTTATAATCAGTTCTGCAGCTCAGAGGTCTAATAGCCAGGTCCAATTTGCAACATGTGGAATTACTGCTTCCTTCTCCACATCTTCAGTACTCTTCTTTAGCCTCAAAAAGGAATTATGGGTTCACACTAAATATTCTCAAAGTAATACTCAAGTATTGTGGAGAGCTTGAAGAAAATATTGCAAAATTGAGAACTAAAGAAGATTATTAAAATTTACTGCCCCAGGCCTTTCCTGGTCAGTACAGAATAATCCTATGTAACACCTAACATTTTGCATATCCTGTGAGAGTATTAATTTATTCAATCTTCCTATAATCACAATTAGACAGACAGGTGGGTTAATGGAGAAGTATCATTTTCCCATCCTGCAGATGGAGAAAGGTACAGAGAGAGGAAATGGTCCCACATGGATAGAAGTACAATGTTAGTTCTGGTTTCCAATTCCAAATTCTACCCATCAAATCATTTCATCTCTCTAGATTCTTGCCTCTGGTGATGTTCAAATTTATAAGCCAAAAATTCTAATTTTATTACCAGTGGCCTGAGATTTTATTTGAAGGCAAAAAGCCAGGAAATGTTTGGGTTTAGCAGGTATGTAGCTGAGAGTTTAATTAGTTGTCTGATTAGCTGATATTTTGTTCTGCATGCTAATCAAACTCCCAAAGACCTAAATTACTCCCAACACTCAAATTAACACTCACACTGCCTCTCACAATGGCAGAGATATACTACTGTCAGCAGAAGAAGGAAAAGTTAATGATCTTCGAAAATCTGTGTTTGCAACTCCAACTCCTTTCTTGCAGGAAACCACACAGAAGGGGGAAGCAGACCACTGCAAGCTTTAAAGGGCTATTGCATCAATCCTCCAACACATGGTTGGGCTCTGTGGGAGAGGAAGTGACAATGACTACACTTTTTCATCTTTTCTAGTGATCTTTGGGACATAGCACTATAGATACTATTGATTTCAAGCCAAAAGAGATGATCCTGCTGTGTTTGTGTTTCTGTCACTAGTGGCAACATTAATCAGCAGTTTTCCATGTTGCTGAGTGCTGGCCTCTGCACCTGGCACTCTCATATCTATCCTAAGTAAAAATCATATACTTAAAATTACTGTTTATTCAAATGAAATGTACTTATAACAAAACTGCCATCAAAACATATATGCCTATGAGATAGATTTCTGTTCCTCAGATCCTCCCCCAGCCTCTTGGTCTACTCGTAACAGAGCAGAGCTGAATTCAGGTGTTGCTTTCCAAGCAGTGCTCATTATCTGAATGAATGAATGAAAACCATTATGAATGGTTCTCAGTCATCAAATATGGTATCATCTCGCACAGGAAACTGCAGTCTTGATAAAGTGCCTTGCACGCTTTAGGTTTAAGTGCATTGCTGAGGACCTGAGAGAAATTAAGAGTGGCATTTCAGTCACCTCCAACTATGTCTGCTCTCACCAAGGGGCTGTTTGAGTTTCTGGGTGGGAGAGGGTGGGGGAGCAGAGGGACCAGGCTTTCCCTGGAAATGCAGGGGTGGCACTTGGGGGCCTGAGCCAACTGCACAGATGAATTCTGTGGCAGTGCTGCTTAGACTGAAGTTTCCCCTACACATTACGGAGAACAACTTAGAATAATTCTCTTTACACTACCACCAAAAAAAAAAAAATAGACTATAGATTACAGTAAAAGGATAGTCAAAGTTGGCCATTGCATTTGAATTGCAAAGTAGCAATCAATTAGTTTATCATTAATCAGATAATTTTGGGGATAGTGAATAATATGAAATGAAAAGAAGAAATAACTAGCAGGATAATTTTCAGGAACCATCTCTCAGCTTTATAAACTAATCCTCCTCTAATGGCCCTTTTTAATGTAATTTATAGGTTCATCATTACCCTTTTTGTACTAGTAATTATTTCTAAAATACCAAAGAACCATCTTTTTTTCAAGGTCCTTCTATGTGCCTGATTTACAGCTAGGCTCGTGTTGGACTCTGTCTTTCTGAGGTTTGACATTTCAAAATATTTATAGCTCTTTTACATTAATGCCTTTCTCATGAATCTGAAGGTGACCGTTATTTCTTTCATCTTGTTGTAATTAAATGGATCAACTATAGTTTTATTATTTCCACTATTTATCTGTGCAGTACATTAAAACATTCAGATTAGCAAGTGGTATTGAACATTATGTGAATTATAACAAACAAATATTTCCTAAAACATAGGGTGCACATGATGCATTGGCTAAGAAATTGTTCCAAGTGAAAGCACAAAATCTTTAATATTTTATTGATCAGATCTAAACCTTCTGCCCAAAGTGGCAATTAAATTTCAATTAAACTGACTGAAAGCATCATATTAAATTTCAGCACTTTACGAGCTATCAGATAATGCTGCAGGACAAATCTTTAGTATGATCACACTCTTTTCAAATTATATTATCCTGTTCATTCACAATAAAAGTGACAGTTTTAGGTATACTTTCAATATTTCTTGAATATAAACCCTCTAATGAACACATTTTATTGCCTTTAAATCAATTATTATTGGATATTTTAATAAAGTGAATTGAGCACTTTGTTTTACACACTGCTTAGAAGTTATTATATTTTGCAGTCAGCATAGCAAAGAAAAGTAACAGTGTGACAGAAATACCCAAATACCTAACATTAGGCTATAAATTTAATCACCTATTTACAATGATGAATATGCTACATTCCATTGCACAACAGCTACTAGTACAATGTGTTAATTAATATCTGATTAAATCTGCAGACTTTGGGTCTCACTTCCTTCACCACTGTGCTTACGTAAATGAGATAAGCTTAAGATAATACAACCAAAATTACAAGAGTAAGATACTGAATGTGTTTTTTTGTTGCATACAAAGACTAAAATATCTTACTGTTGTCTCTCCCTTTCCAGTGTCTCTATGTGTGCACTGATGTTTAGATTGTCCAAAATACACCTGGAAGTAGATAAATTTGCTTACCTTAGAGGTTGTTATCACTCAGTTTCCTTCTGAGTTACACACATACACATATTTAAGTGTAAATAACAACATTAACCAGAATTTTTTCATGAAATATAGATGAGGCATGAGACAAATCTAACACATGACTGAGAGTAGTCAAATTTCATTTCACTTAGCAGGTGTTTGAGCATGTTGAACTGAATACATTTGCTGCCTGTTGTAAATAGAAATCTATATTCTATGTTGATGTTAAAAATTATTGTGTTTTTACGGGTGGATACCTGAAAATAATTATTTACAAAAGACATAGATTATTTCTCAGGTGGACTTTTACAGCACTGTGTGGTAATTATGTGAGGAAACCCCTATATTCTAACTCCCCTAAATTCCCTCCTTCTGTAGATGCTGATTTCAAAAGTAAGAGAGGCAGGTAATAGTTGCTTTTGGACAAGTCTGCTTGTGATTTAATCATCTACCATTAAGTGGACTCCTATGTAGCATCTTAATTCCTTAAAGCTAATCATCATCTTTTTCAGACTTCAGGAAAAGCAGAATAACTGGCTAAAAGAAAATGTCCCCAGTAGAGTCCAGTTGTCCCTTCCAGCAAACAAGTCCATCTCCTCTAATAGTAATGTGCTATCACATTCCATCTTCCTTTTAACATCATGACAGTTTTTCAAAGAGAAGAAAACATAATGTTTTGTTGCATTTAGAGAAAAACAAAAATCAATAAAGGTAAATACAGAGAGGAAAAAAGCCCATTTGTTTAGAGGAACATGGTTTTTGTACTTTAAGCACAGAATTAACTATCTGAGGCATGTATTTTGCTGATACAGAGCACAATATCCCAGAAATTGCATTATTTCATATGAATAAGTACATTTTGTTTGTTTTACCAGTAAACACTTCTTTTTCATTCCACTATTCTTCTCCCTTGGGAGATGAATGAAGAATTAGGTGTGTAAGGAAATAGAAAAAAGAGGCTTTTGCAAATGACAAAACTAGGGGAAAGCATTAGTTTGAAACCAGGACTCTTTTATTTTTCTGCACATGTAAAAATAAGAGAAGTCCTGCAGAGGGTCAAACAGTGCTAAAGTTGCTAAGTAAAGGAATTGGCCTCCAGAGCAGGTGTTCATGCTGTCTCAGCAGGCAGGGATGGTATACGTTGCATCAAACACAGTTTGCTCAGCATGTGCTCACACCTCCCCTGACCCCTACACTTCCTGGCTTTGCTACCATGAAAGCATCACAAGAAAGGAGGTGTGTTTGAAAGCAGTGTGGGTGGATCTTTTTAGCAATCAGAAGCTCTCAGCTGCACAGACAGATGAGCAGCAGCCATTTTTTAAAGCCAGACGCTTCCTCTGTCCCTGTTTAAGCAGGGCCCCTGCCCAGCCCCCAGCACTCCTGCTGGGAGCTGGCTGGTTGCCGTGATCATGACGCTGGCATCACAACCTGTTCCAGCAGTTCCCAGGCTGATTCATTGCCTGCCCAACCTATGGATTTTGCAGTGTTTCTTGAGGCTTGGCCCATTTCAACAGTGTCTCTACTTCTAGGTACAGAAGGACATGACATTGGTAGGCATCCACATACCATATAAATGGAAGAAAGCAGATATGCTTACTTATGCGGAAAGGCTGAGAGAGCTGGGACTGTTCAGCCTGGAGAAGAGATCTTGTCAGTGTCTATAAATACCTTAAGGGACGGTGCAAAGAGGACTGAGCCAGGCTCTTTTCATTGGTGTCCAGTGACAAGACAAGAGGCAATGGGCAAAAAGTGGAACCCAGGATGTTCCATCTAAACATCAAGAATTACTTCTTTACTGTGTGGGTGGTGGAGCACTGGCACAGATTTCCCATAAGGGTTATGGAGTCTCCCTCCTTGAAGAACTTCAGAAGGTGACTGGACATGAGCCAGGTATCGAAGCTTGAGCTATAAATGTTGGATAGCTGTTGGATAGCTTCTAAATATATTAATCCCTAGACATAGTCCTAAGAATAATTTTAGTTGTGTTTTAGTGGTGCTATTGAGTGATTTTTATCATTGAATTTTATTCAACTGTAGTGGAATTCTGCAGGAAACTGTTAACTTAATATGATAATGGGAAGAGAGAGTAAGCAGGTGGGGGATGGATAAAATGCAAAAGCTTGCCTAGGTTTGAAGGTATTTTGCATTTTATTGAATCCTTACAATTCATGCTGGTGTGGCTCTGTTGTTTGAGCAAATCTTTTTGAATCTATCATAATAATCAACTTTTGTGGATTATTCAAACACATTTGAAACTGCTATTGAATCACAGAAGCTGAATCGAAGCCAACTTCACTGTACTATTCTTACTCATATCTAGTGATATGCTGGATTTGTTCATAATATGAAGCAAAAAAATATGATTTTTGGTCAGCTGTATACATGTGAATTTACATTTGTTCTCCAACATTCATGAAAAAGACTGGCATGCTGCTTTAGAGTGTGGAATACAATCTATCGGGCTCTCAATAAACTGGAGAATATATATGTGGTTCAACCTATCTAAAATGAGATGCAGCACTAGCAATATGGAGAGCCCCACAAGGCTAGCAATAAAAGTAGATATACAGTATCTGACATCAGATTGTTTCAAGCTTAATTTCAGTAAAGTAATAAGGTCAGGAAAAGAAACGCTTAGTGATGCACAGATTGATGCTATTAGATAGAAACTACACATTGGCATCCAGCAAACACTTTTTTGTCTTCCTCTCATGGACAGAGCACAACGAGATTCAGCATAATCCCTACAGATTTATAACCATAAGATTGGACCAAGTTTAGCCTGCTGCGGTCAAGAACAGTACTAAAGCTAAGCTATATACACATTTATTAACACCAAAGGATATTATATTACTCTCATTTTCCGAAGTGAACATAATGAATATTCCGCCAACACACACTAGAGTCTGTTGACACACTTGTGGACAGCCATTAAGGCCTGAAGGCGGATCTTTAAAAGTATCCCATATTACAGCTTTGTTATATATATATGTATGCATTATATATACGTATATATACCAACAAGATGACAGCAGTGCATAATAGAACTGAAGGCTAATTCTTTTGGAGACTGAAAATATTTTCCTTTTGTAAATACTCCAAGTGAAATAATTTGTTGCTCATGAGTATTTCATGTCAACTTTCAGCTATCACTAAGAGGAAAAAAACACTTTGTATCACCCCTAATTGAAATTCATATACTTTTCAGTTAGGCCTGAGAAAAACAAGCATAAAAAGGTTCAGAATTGATAGTACTAGGAGTGATACTTCCCATACTTTGCAAGCCCCTGAGTCTTTTGACCTCTTTTTGCTTTGCCACCAGCAGAGGTAAATCACCAGTCTAGGGAAAGTCAGGCAGATTCTTGCTGTTCATGTCACTATTTTGCTGTAAAACACAAGCAGGAGAAGTAACTCCTTTCAGCTGCTGAGGAAACATCAAGTCTCAGGACTCCCTAAGAGTACATTCTTTTCAATTTAGGAAAGATCCAGTTTATAGGTTGCAATTTTTCTTCTGCATTCTAGTTAGAGGCTGGTATGTCCCATCGATTTTGTTCGAACTATATACAGTTTTCAAAGGGGAGAGTCTAGTCATTTTAAACATATGGGATATGTAAGATAAGAGCTACAACCCTTTTACCATGAAAAAAATACATCCTTGTTTATACAAATACCGTATCTGATGAAAACTTAGGTAAAAAATATTTGTATTTTTCTCACATAGTTAAATGATTACATACAAATTAATATCCTTATTATTAATAGCTACATCCTAAAGCCATTTGGGGGGGGGTGTGTGATGTTACACTTTCTTCTATTTATATCCCATGTGTCTGTCCTCTGTCACTCTCTTTCTCTTTAATCTTGTTTGAGTGTACGGCTCACTCGTCCTTATTTTATTGACTCAATCACAGGCACACTGTCACTTTTTATAAAATGGTCACTGCAGAATCACATCAAGCAAATTCTTGATTCTGCAGTCAGTAATTTAGTGCCTTTATGGAATTGCAATTTCAGGGCTCACTGCTTGTTTTTCTAAAATGTACTTTAGGAATTAGTTACTCCAGCCACAAATCAGTTGAATTTATGCACAGTTGTAATACAGTTTATGGCCTCATGGTACATTGCTTCAAAAACAGCAGATGTGAAATTATGATAAATATAATGAGTGTTTTTTTGCCTGATCTACTGGAGTAGAGAAGGATCTGGAGCGTGTTTACCTATCCCATACAGTACATTTAATGTCTTAGTCAGGACTCCTGACAAAGGCTGATTAATGTCCTCATCTCTTTTATTAAAGATAAGAGTAGCACTGCAGTCAGGAGATACAAGGCACACCATAAATCTTCGTAAAATGAGCAGTCAAATAATCACTCATCAGAAATAAAATCTACATACATTAACACTAACACTCAGCCTACCGTGCGCACAGCCGTAAAAAAAAAAAAAAAAAAAAAAAAAAAAAAAAAGGAGAGAGACCAGACGGATTTCCGGAAGTTTTAATTTCAACTAGTTCTTTAAGTTTAATGTTACAGTTCCCGTAACCTGGATGCAAAAGCTGGCATTTAAAAGCACATGTGAAAGGACCAGATGCCTTGTCATTACATTAAGAGCATGAAGCAGGCAACAATTAAGCGATTCACTGGAAAGACATAATGCTGATCTATGCTAGCAATTAATCACAGAATACATTAGACAATGATGGGTGACCTACAAATTTTTGACAAAATAATTTTTCATCATGTTGGCGATTTCTTAGCCTAATATGCCTGCAAGGCACAGAGTCCAAACCTGTCATTTATTCCATCTCTCCTTGACAGGCGGCAACCTGTCTTCCAGACAAAATGAACATTATCTGTGCTCACTAGACATTTAGTGCAGGGCTTAGCTTATGACTAATGATAATAGGCAGACAGAAATGTTAGAGTCTGAAATAATGTTCTCTTTGTTAAAGAAATTTCTTGAGGTAGAATTTTTTTTTTTCCCAAAGACACATAAAGATAAAAACTGTTTTTATCTGATTTTTTAATGCAACTTTAAAAAACAACATTTCATTTCCCAAAATAAACAGAAAAATAGCATTTTTTGTTGTTTTTTTTTAATTTGCATCCCATAAGACTTCATGCTACTTGCTGCAAGAATTCATGCTAACAAACTGCTCACGCAACAGGGATCTGAAGTACAGATTTCAACAGAGAAAAGATTAATAAACAGCCTGGCTTATTAGCTGCTGATTTTAGTTATCTTGTTTTTGTCAGTTTTACATAAATGAAGTAGACTAAACCATTCATTTAACATTTATTTTTACCTGATAATAATGTAACCATAGACAGTCCTCATATTATTGCTCCATATTCTTGGACAGATAAGTGTGGACGGAGCCTAAATCCACTGTGATAGAAAATATGTTGTACATTTTGTGATAGTTATCCACTGGGAGAATAAAATGTAAAATAATTTATTAATTTTTGGTCTTACCAAACATTTATGGAACAGTGAGCCCTAGCTAACTCAGGATCCAAGTGCCAGGAGCAGAGGAGACAGCAAACAGACTACAGAGTGTTTTCTGTCTGTATGATGAAACTTCAGAAGCAAAGTCTTGATTGAGCACTCATTCGGTCTTCATCATACAAAGACTCTAGTCATGCTATTTTATGCTGGGTTCTGTACAAACATAGAACAATCAACATCCCAGAGGCTATACTTGAACGAACTAATCTTTTGCACCTTAGATTTAAGTTGGGCGCACATTTGGGTTTTGATTTTATTCCCTCTGAGGTCTTTGGCAACCTTTACACTGGTAACTGGATAAAACCAACTAAAAGGACAATTTTTAGGAAACAATGGAACTTAAAGAAGAAAATAAATTTTGTTATGTCAGGAGACTGAAAGCAAGTTTCAATAATATATATTTTAAATACTTCTATAAAAACTAAATTCTTATAAAGTGTGGAGGTAATTTTAACCAGATGTGCATCCTCTTAAAAATATTTAGGTTGTTTTATCTGGTATAGTTCAACATCACACATGAATTTGTAAAGATTTGTAAATCAGAAAGTTATCTTCACATAGAATTTCATTATTGGGCTGAAAATAACCCCAAATAAATATATTTTGCACTGGCCCAAGGCTTTTACATTTCAGCAGACAAAGATGTACAACAGGACAAAACTCGTCCTGTTTCCTACATTGTATTTGTTATTTTACTGTTCCAAAGTGTGTGATATAAGTAGTTAAGGACAAGAATATTCTGACTAATGATTTGGTTTTGACTGAAATTGCAGTTAATTTTTTCTTAGAGGTTGACATTTAGGTTTTTACAAAATGGCAAAAAATTGCACTTGATTTCTGAAAAATGTTTACTTTATCTCTGAAAATTCAGTAAATATATTGAGTTTTTGTTACTACTTTTAAATCAAATCACACAGAAATCATGTGTAAGTTACACTGCAGTGCTTGGGGGGGGGGAGAAGCTTCTGTATTTTGTCTTAAAATATGTTGACTGGAAAAGAATGAGTGAATTATCTTTTCATCTTTTAAAAATACCAAAGATTTCCGGTTAGGGGATTAAGGTACTCTGATTGTGAAAACTTATATTTTAATATCCATATAATGTTTGGAAAACAAATAACCTTAGTCTTCACTGGCTTCAAATCCTTAATACTTTCTGAGGATCCATTTCATCTCTTTTAATATGAAAAAAAAATCACAATCTTTTTCCCATGATATGACCTAGTACTATTTATTTGTATTGATTCATCAGTCCTAGTTCTATAAGCAACAGAAAGGAACAGCAAAAATACTTTTAATCAATGGCATATTTATAAAAGTAAGTGTTTTTCCTCACCTTGAATCCAGTGGGAAATTCTTTTTGTTTGTTTGTTTGTTTGTTTGTTTGTTTGTTAACGCAAAGTTGACCCAAATTGTCATCTATCTCCCTGTCTCCTGACAGGAAGCAACAACGAAATTTTTTTGAGTACTGCTATCTAACAATCTGAAGTCAAAATCTTTGTTGGAGTCTGTCATTAAAGGAGTGTCAACATAAAAATATATTTTATAGAGCCAGTCTAGAAGACTTCATTGATGTTTGTGAATCTGAATTACGAGCTTACTTGTTAATTTTGCTTTTCCCCAAAAACATATTTATATTTTATGTCATTATGATCCTTTTAATTTACTCTGGGGGAAAGAAGAGTAGTGTCCTTGTTCAAACACAAATTTTATTGACATGTTACTTATGTAAGATTCAGGAAATACTGATGAGTAAAATACACATCTGCTATGGCTTGATTAATTCATGTACCTATGACACTATAAGTTTAAAGTTTATTCATTAAACCAATAAAAGATGTTTATTGTTTAAAGGAATTCAATGGTCAGCTTATAAGCAATTGGCTAATCAGGTTTTAGGCATATAAAAAGTATACTGGAGAGTTCATCTGTTGGAATGGGAACCCACGATACATGGGCCTTTAGAGATACTAATTTCCAAGCAAGGGGACACATTTTGACTTCCTGAGAGTCAGTGTATATAGAAAAACTTTTTTTCCTGTGGGAGTGAATAGGTATTTTATGATAACTTTAAATATTCTACTTTCTTTTGCATTATAAACATTCTCAGCAGCTTTTTGTATGTCCTTTCACTACCACCATTTTGAAAGTCTGAATCATTACTTGACTTGAATTTCCTGACAACCTCTACTTCAAAGTCAAGATTTTGCCTGACTTTTATGAAGCTAAAGTCTCTGCCTTTTAATGTTGTGAAAAGCTATAGCTCCCTCTAAAAGTCTATTTAACTTCAGGAAATTAAAGTTTAGCCCTAAAGATGAATATGGTGTTTTTAGAGGCTGATCTCTTCTTCTGTACCCTTTGAGATATATATATATATATACACACATAATGCTCAAGTCTTATAGTGCATAATTAGGAGATGTACCTCATTCAAACACACCTTTGTCGCACACATTTTTCACTTGGATACCAAAAAGCAATCCTGCATCTCACTTACTGAAAGTATCTACATGTTCTCTGGACAAAAGCCCAAGGGCAACACAAATGTCAGCTGCCCTTTTTTTTTTTTTTTTTTTTTTTTTTATCTACTACTTGAACTGCCTCAAACTCTCAAAATATTCTGGACGTGTGATTTTAATCCAATCATAATTCTAGTGTGTGAATGCTCAAGTTTCTAGTGCCATTCACCTAAGAATAGTAGCTTTTGAAGGTTAATATAGTTTCATTTCTCATGTAATTACAAAAAATATTTGAGAGGAGAGATGGTGATACAATCTTACTAGTTTTGTGTATTCTGATTATGTGAAAATGAAGACGAAAATCTGTACTAAATATTAATTTTGAATGCAGATGGAAAGAACAAAAACTAATTTGCTATTACATTTCTTGCTTTTACATCAACACAAAGTAAATTCAATTTTTAATCAAAAGAGCAAAATAACCTTTACCCTCCTTAATTACTGCACAGAGATAGAATTCTAAGTACTTGGGAATTTTCAGAAAATGAAAGTAGATTGTCAGTAACTGATGATAATGCTATAAACCTTGTTTTCAGTTTGCCCAGATTGTTCTAGGAGAATAAACAACAATATCTATCCCAAATATTAAGCCACATAGCCTGATCTCCATTTAAGTTCTTCTGGTGAAATTTTCAGAGGAATTAAAAGAAGTTTAGCAAAAAAGGTTAAAACACGCTGAATTCCAGTGGGATTTTGACACTTCTTCCCATCTTTGAATATATCATCCCACAGATCAGAACTAATGTTGAAGTTCTAGCTAGAAACTAGGAAGTCACTGCAGCTCAGAGAAAATTAGAAAAAGGTTTGCTTTCAGAGATATTCCAGGTATGAGCTACAGTATTTTGTGAGCTGCTATTTCAAATTTAGATAAAGAATGGTTTGGTATATGACACACTACAGAAACCAGAAAAAAACATGGAGTCAGTAACCTTATCCATAGCAGAAAGAAGTTGATGTCATCTCTTAGACAAGGCAAAAGCAAAGAAATAAAGAATACATGGACAAGGATGCTATTTGATTGTGAAACTGCTGCTGAGAATTCGACTCTGCTTCACGTGAACCAACAAACAGACTATCGTTTTCAATATAAAGTTCTTATTACTTTCCCATTTTGTTGATTTTGCCTCAGTCCTTCTCTACTACACTCAAGCCAGCTCTTATTCATGTCTTTTCCCTTTACAAAATATGCTTGCACACTCAGTAGCCCTAGCAAGGTCAGATGCAATAGTGTTGTAAATATGGGTCCATTGCCAGGCTGAAATTTCAGCTGTCTGTACTTCCTAGGAAGAGGGTAAACAAATAAGAGCCCCTGGAAGGCTACATGATGGACTTAAGGGAAAGAAGAATCAAAACAATTTCTTCATTAGGCTCCAATACACAGTCAGCGAGGAAAGAATGGAGCCATGCCACAAACACCAAGACTATTTCTGCGAGATCTGTAAAAAGAGAGAAAAATCTCATGATCAATGTGTCAAAAGCAGCTGAGAGATCTAATGGTGCTGACATGGATGCACCCAGTGCCCCATTATTTCTACCATCATTATATGGCTTTTTGTGTGTGTGTGTGTAGTTACTCTCAAAAGGCAATAGAAGAATGTGTTTTTACAGATGAGAAATTATTTGAGGTAATTCTGTTTGGTCTATCGCAATTATATGTCGCTGGAAGAAAAATTATATCCTTTTTATGAATGAATACTTTGTAAATTCTGTGCATTCAAAATAGTCTTGATTTATCATATTTTTTTTTACTTACTTGTCTTTATATTCATCTAATTTAGGTTGAAAGATGAAAACAATACATATGAAAATGTACAGATTATTTAAGAGAGCTTAGAGAGTGCTGCAAAGAGCAATGTAAAAGCTGAATGTAAAATAAGATGAAGACTAGAAGCCCATTAGCAGTGTATGCAAAGATTATATGTTCATGTTATCATACTGGTGGAAGAGCAAATCAAGGACAACTTGTAGACTATGAAATAGCTGCAGTGGCTGTGGGCCAATCATGTCATAAACATGAACCTATAGAACCTGAACTGTCATTTATTTTATGTCAGTTCAGGTTCTTACTTATTTATTTTCCAGACTCAAATACAATGGAAACAATAAAAGGAAGACTCAACTAGCAAAGGTCTCACCTCTATTTTGTATAATTTGCTGCTTAAAAGCTTACAGAGTAAAACATGTAAATATATGCAGACCTGAGAGTAAGACCTCAGTAAGGAAATTACAGAGTATGGCTGAGGAAACTATGGGCCATAAACAAGAAAAGCACTATGGCTGCTAAGCATCTAGAAACCTGCTATAAATTGTTGCAGAGGTTTTGCTTCAGTGGGTTTACTATTCTGGGAGAGCTTGGCTTTTGGCTACATGTGGTGGAGAATTCACTGGGGCAGGAGATCACAAGGATTCTCACTACTCCAGCCCAGCTGCAGCTCTCAGCGCTATGAATGGGGGAATCTGTCAGAGTTATTACCCAGACCTGGCATGCATTTTTTCCTTTCAAGCAGCATGACTTGAAGAGAGGGGTACTGGAAATCTCATAATGATGCTGCTGCTTGTAAGATTTCCACTCCAGTGTTTCCAGTGCTGAACAATTTCAGATAAGACATGTAATCATTTCAAGTCAGATCCTCTGTTGATGTAAATTAGAGTAGGTCCACTGGAGTCAATTAAAATACCTTAGTTTTAAATGATTTCTTTCTCCCTTAGCCTTGAGGTGTTTATTCACACCTTACTTTTGAGAATCTGAATCTTTTTTTTTAGTAGTATTACTTGTTCCTCTCGTAAAGGAGTCTGGGCAAGAAAGAATCATGTAAGCCTGTGCCTTTATTGGGGCTTATTGCATGCTGTTTTGAAGGATAGTGAAGCGAAGGTGAAGAAGCTTAAAAGCAAAACTAAATGTATAGAACAAAAGGAGAGAAATTTAGGGCCAGATGTCTGAATGAGCTTGGAACCTATTCAAATGTATATGTGAAATGGACAGATTTACAAATGTCCAGAGTAACTAGTGGTAGGAAACATTCTTAAAAACTTGTTTCAATCAAATCTGAAGGCAAAGAAATTAGGAAGTCGTTCTCCAGTCTGGATCATGAGAAAAAAGAAAAAGAAAAAAAAAAAAAAAAAGGAATAAATTCATTTCTACCTTCAATTTTAATGATTTTCTAGAATAATTCTTTGTTACTGAACTCCATCACAGTTCCTCACAGCACAATTCCATTTTTCTGGAGACAAGACAATGAAAGACGGGTTAATTCTTTGCAGCTAGCTTTGCAGCATTTCCATGCTGCACAACCCTGTTTAAAGGAGAGGTAGCTGTGGTCCTTTCTTTGACCAGAAGGAGGTAATTCTTTTCTTTGCAGCCTTTGGCCAGATCTGTATGCTTTGCCATGCTCCTATTCAGATATTGAATTAGGGGAAAGTACGACTACTTTTAGTTCAAAAGAAAAATTTCCAACAAGCATGTCCCAGTCTACCAGAGGTGTGTTGTGCTGAACCTTCAAAAGAAATATCCCCTAACATAGCATCCCTTCCTACTACCATTAGTAAAACATAGTGGACTCTGCCAGATCATAGAAGTGAAGTAAGATGGTACATTTATGCTAATTTTTCACATTTTTATTTTTGAAAGTTGCCAACCTTTACAAAAATATAAGAATACCCTTTCAATTATGACTTGTAAGCAGTTCCAATATCTGCTGACAACAACAGAAAATAGCTCTAGGAAAGGTGTGAAATGGTATATTAATCATGACATGATGATAAATCTACAATCTAGTAATATTTTTAAAGTTAACAGCATTATTTAGTTAATGCTTAAAGAGAAATCATAGAATACCCTGAGTTGGAAGGGACCCATAAGGATCATCAAGTCCAACTCCTAAAGAGAAGAACTCCTAAAAAAAAAGAGTAGTTTGTTATGAAGATATGCACAACTAATAGTAAGCCAAATTTAGAAGCACACAAAACACTTCTTTATTCCTAGTAGCTATATTTCGTACATGCACCTGATCCATTTCTTCACAATTTTGGATTTTAGAATACCAGGCTAAGCCTTCATCAGTTCTCTCTATGATACCACCAAAACTGAATGACTAGAAATCCAGTCATGAACAAAACCTCCTGAATAATCTGCTACTAGAAAAAACAGCTACTATTTGGTCAACCCAGTGAGAACTAACATAACTTGAGACATGATGCCTAAAATAGCATAAAGAAACTGGTAGATGCCTTGCATGTGTACATGCTTTTTTAGCTATTTGCATCTTCTAAAAAAGGCTCTATTACTTTCCACTCAAAGGAAAACTATTGCAATATGCATATAAAGGTCTAGCTGTCTAGGCCACAACGATCAACATAACATGGAAGGTTCCCTTCTACCTAAAAGGCATGGTCAACCTAAAGGAAGGGCAAGTTTGGAACATTTCTTCTGCACGGAAACAGATTTGCCTATTCTTTTTACTTAGTAGTTCAAGCAGAATATAACCAGTTACAGAAAATGATGATCTGAGAGTTCTGGACTAGAAATATGAAAATTCAGCCCAAGCCTCTCCCTATGCCTTAGGGTGGCATGTGTGGCAGTGACAACACTCTGTCTAAGTGAATTCATATGGGGAATGTTTTGTGCATAAGGTAGTATGGGCCACTAGCTGGTAACACTGAGAAAAATTCTACACAGTGTTCAGCTTTATCTGCTCCCATGAAGTCAGTTGCAGGTACTGCATGACAGGGTTTCTCAACACTTACAAGGTAGGGCCTATGATTGTCATTCTAAGTAACAGAGAGGGTTTTCCAAATATACTACATAAAGGTAAGGCATAATGAGAACACAATACAGATATAAATACCTGAAAGCAGAAATTTATGACCAAATGTGGGGAAGAACACTCCACTGGATGACACAATTAACAGTCCTGAGGAGGACAATAATATTCAGCCAAAATACTATTAACAGGAGTATAACATTGCTTGTGTAGGATACTGACATTTTTTTCTTTTCTATTGAAGCTAATTGTGATGTTATAGACTGTCCCTTTATAAGTTACTATGGTTCTAGAGGTGTTTTAGAACATTTCATGCAATAAAATGTGACTCATAAATTGCTTTGATTTCTTTCACAGAAATGGAGTGTGCACAGTGTAATCAGCTGTGATTCATTTATTTCTCCTAAAATGTATTCTCAAAAATCCATTTTAGGATCTAGAATTTTTGCAGAAAATCCCTCAGATTTTCCTAAGGGATCTATACTCTAATGGCACAAAAGGCAAGCCCATCAGACATTACACCAGGCATACAATTATAGGATGTGTCCTAACAAAATCCTGCAAATCATACCACATATTATACTGGACTCCCACATATCTGAAATTCACGGTTACCCGAACCACCTACCTACTGTAATCACAGCATTGTACAATGCGTGGGTGCACAGCATTCAGCCTGCTGAGATCTATTTCATGACTCCCAGTGCATACCAGATACCAGACTGGTAGATTACTATATCTGTATTCTCCTGCTTGTCACAGTGAATAAGTGATTTAATATGTAGTTGTAGAATTTATGCTTGATTTTATTTATTTATTATTTTTAGGAAAGGAAAAAGCAACATTCTTCTTACTAAACTTCTATTTATTCCCAAACTGTGATGTCATAACTATCTACCTTTCCAAAACTTTTGGACATATCCTTAAGCACCTCTTCACAAGAATTAAAAAAAAAAAAAAAAAATTATTTCTTTTGGGGGAAAAGAAAAAAAAAACATAATATATGGAGTATGGAACATAAAATAGTGAATTCAACAATAGTTTACAGTCATCTTCTGCAGTGCATCTCAGATTGTATTGTACTGGATCATTTTGTTTGTTTGTTTAGAATAGATGTACAATGATGGTAAAAGAATGTTCCAGTTGAAAAGTCAAAGTCTTGAATACGAGAAAAACTAAAAAGGGCATTAAGGCAAAGCATGATATGCTAATTCAGCTTTCTTGGGTAGATTATGATAAAGAATGTAATTATAGGATGCCATCATATTTTACCCTGGGACCTCTGCGTCCTTCAGTTCACAGGATGGACGGATGTTCACTTAATGAGCAGTGATCCAATATAGTTTTTATTCATATTGTTCAATGGATAGCCTCAGGCCTTATTTACTGTATATTATTCAGACCAGCTATGAAGAAAGAATTATTAATTTCATTTTTTTTCTGCATCTTCACAATGTTTTACTATTCTATTTCTACAGAACACCCTCACGATGAAGGTATTTTTTTATGATTTCCCTCAAAACATATAGAGAAACAAGGCACAAAGGCTAAAGATGAAAAAAAAGGCTAAAGATGGAAAAAAAAAATCATCATTTTGGATGCCCAATTTGTAAAGTCTAGAACTTAATATCACAGAATATATGGCACAGAATTACAGCTCTCCTTCACTTACCTTGCAGCATTTTTGCCAGCCCCAGAGTGCCAGAATTTCTGAGAATATTTTTTTCTGATTTTTTTTTTTTTGCGTTTCCTTATCTCATTCATCAGTACATGTAGAACAAAAGAACCATTCTGCAGAAAACAGGATCCTTAATAATTCAAACCTCAACATCCCTACAGTAGAGTTATCTAGCACACTAAATTTCTCTGATTTCTTGATTCTCCATCAAGGAGTGTTGAGTGCTGCCAAGATTTTCTGCTTCTTGACTTGTATACTATATGAAAAACTGCCTTTAGGGCATCTTGAGGGTATCCTTACCTTTTGGACATCTAAGCCCATCCCTTCTTCGAGAGTCAAGCGTTCCAGTACATTGCATGATATATGGCCCTATGGAAACATAGTGGAAGACTGACCTGGTAATGGCTATATCATAAAGCAGAAGTTTATTTGATCAATTAAGAGTGTGTAACTGATTTTAAACATAGTTTTGGAGTGCCTGGCTTCACAAGGGAAATGTTTATGTGGCTTCTAGGTACTTCTTTGTAAGGTAACAGAAAAACACATCATCATATAGCTTCACATTGACATCAGCAGTGGTCAACAAGACAGATTTCAACTTACTCATTTGTTTCATCATGTCCTAGTGCAATGGAGGACCATGACCCTTTCTCATAGAGAGATATTCTGTGACTCTCTGGTCCTGTTTTGCACTAGTAGGTGCTCTGACTGTTGTTCAACAAATATTTGTTGAAAACAGAAATCTCAAGGCTCAAGAATTCTGGATTCATTTCTACGTTTTGGAAGACAGAGTGCTCTTTAGGGCTCAGACATTTCTACATGTTTACTAAGGCTGATCTCCTATTTGGTCTGTGTTTTCTCCTGTTTGTCACCGTGCCAGACTTCTGCTTACCCCTTCTTCATCATCCTGGTATCATCATCCTGGTCTCGTCACCTTCAGAAACCCTGGATCTCAACTCCCACACATTTCATGTCAGTTCATTCTATTTATAAAAGCCACCCTTCCTCTTATACTCTCCAAGTTGTTTTTTCCCTGGATTCTCAACCAAATGTAAGGGTTTTGTTTGTTTGTTTGTTTGTTTGTTTGTTTTTTAAATATGGTGAAACAAGTTTCTCTTAAACTTAGAAACAACCAAGCTGGTCTTGCAAACCTTTCTTGGGGAAAAAAAAAAAAAAAAAAAAAAAAAAAAAAGAGGAAAAACAAACAAACAACAACAACAAATTTGAATCTGAGTGAGACAATTCTGCAAAGAAACGTTTATCTCAAAATATTAATGTTTTGGCACAGATTTAAGCAACTAAAAACATGGTTTTCTAAAGGGAAGTATCAACTAACTTGGCTGCAGGCAGCACTACTGGCTCCACCTACAATAAATCCATGTCCCTTACATTTAAATAACCAAGTCTGGAAATATTGCTTTTCCATTTACAAATGGATCAGTTTGTCTCTTCTGATCCATCTCCTTGCATCATCTGGCACCAAAGAACCACAAACTCGGGAAGTCTTCCCAGACATGAATTCCTCCAGTGTGTACTGGTGTAGTGCCAGGACACTGCCAGTGAGGGGTCACCATGGTTGCAGCACTTCTGTCCTTTGGCTATTTGACAGGAGCCATCATCAACCAGTGAAGTGAAAAAAACCAACCCTGGGGCAGTTTTCAAATATTTCAAGACAGCTTGAAGGTATCTGCAAAGTAAAGGCACCATTATCAATTGATGTCTTGTCCATCAGTATGGACGGGAATTTTCTGACCATTTCATTTTCACTGGAAAATGTTGGTCTGGAGAATTTCTCAAGGAATGAAACTCACCAATGCCAAAGGTGGAACTCTGGACAAAATGGGTACAAGTATTCTATAATTTATTTGGGGCTTTGAGCAATCTTGGTGCTTTGAGCAACCTAGTCTAGTAGAAGGTGTCCCTGCCCATGGCAGCGGGGGTGGAATTAGATCATCTTTAATGTTCCTTCCAACTCAAACCATTCTATGATTCTATGATTGATGCAGTTTTGAACCCAAATTTACTGTGTATTGGTTCCATTTGGGTGTATAAAACATCAGCAAAGCTGGAACATGTAAGGAGAAACAATCTGAATTTGCCCTAATCTCTAACACAGGCATACAAGCATGAACAGACCAGTCAGTCCTGACTGTACTTTCCCACTTGTGTCCTCCACACCAAATTCTGTATTGCCTTGCAGCATCACATGGAAAATACTGGGAAGCCAAAGTGACCTTTCTAAATGTGCCTGAGATTACAACATAGATGCACACACAAAGTTCAGCACAACTAAACTGCTTTTAGATAAGGTAGTCATAGGAAAAGGAAGTCTCATTCAGATCAGAATAGCCAAGACTGTGACAGTCAAAACATTTTTTCTTAGTCCTCCACATGGCAGGTAGGTGCCCTAAATATGACTCTATTGGCACTTCTGAATCTTGTAAAAATCTGCCTGCATCCATGAAGACTTTTTTTTTTTTTTTCTTTTAAATCTTGAGTATATCCCAGCGCCAAAAGGAAAGAAAAAAAAATGAAATCAGATTAAATTTTTCAACGCTTTCTAGTTTTCATTATTTCTTTCAAAACTATAACACCCACATATTTGCAGTTTGAAGGGTAAAATGTCATAAAACTGCCAAACTACTCTGTGGAAGACACTTATAACCCAAGCAAAACAGTCCAGAGCCACAAGTCTCATCAAACACCCTGTGTTTGTCACCACAAGCAGCACCAGAAAAATGAGCACAGTATTTCAACATTACCAAAAAATATCTTTCAGGATAAAGAAGCATTAAAGTGAGACAGAGATTCCAGAGATGATGAACGATGCTGAAGTTTAAGCTGGTGCCGTTCAATGGCACTATGCACCAGGAGAAGAAACTGCATGTAGTTTGCATGGTAGTAGATTGCTGGCAATGTTTCCACTGGAAGATGCACACATTATAAGTTCTGCTGCTGGAAGCTGAATCATGCTCTTTTTAACGGTCTGAAAGTATTATATTCATTCTGTTTCATAAGCATTATCACTTACCATTGCCACTTCTCCACTGGTTTCTTTAGATGACTTTTGTCTGCTGTATGTGAGGATCTTCCCCTCTGCTGCATCTATCCCAGCGGGTGGTTTTGCTTCACATGTTTTCTGTACCAGTTCTTCATTTCAAATCTCAGCTCATTGACTAAACATCTGAGTTTGGCTCTCCTTCTGCCATCATTCGTGTAATCATATTATTTTAATTCTGTAAGGTCTTTAGGGATACACTTTGCGTGAAAGAAACATTCTAAAGTCTTGAACCATATAATCAATAGCAGCAGTGTGGTTTTCATCAACAGTAATGCTTTGACCCCTCTTGTATGTCAGATTAAGAAATAATGCCAAATACTGACCTCTTACCTATTTGGAAAAGTCTGGCATGATCTTTAAACCACAGCATATGCAAAGAAGGATAAATACATTTTCCTGAAGTCAAACTCTGGGTTGCATAGCACTGTGAAATCAGAAATGCAAATAACAAAATATGGGATATGTGTTGTTTAGCATAGCAATACAGCAAGTACATATGACAGCAATAATCACTTCACTGTCAGAGTAAATGTGATATACAACAGCAACTGAAATCTACCATTAAAAACCTAAGGAAATGCAGCTCCTAAATCCTAATTGTTTATTTCTAGCATGAAGTCCTATCTCAGCCATTGACCAAATGAAAATGGAAAGGGGCTTATAATTTGAATAAAACACATGCTGATGATGAATAATTTATTCATTAATAAAAACTAATAAGCTGACCCCCACAGCAAACAATTGCATTTAGTTTTTCCATGTGTTACAATTGTACTGAAAGCATAGCTGTTAATGAAGTTCTTCTGTTCTGTTGTTAGTTTACGTTTATGCAGAATATCTCACTGATCATATTTTTCACAGTCCATATATCTTGACTTTTTGTTTCAATTACTGAACTAAACTTTATTTGCTAACTAAACTGCAATACACTATAGAAATAACAGCAAGGAAAATCTCTTAGCATTGCCTTCCAGTTTGGGGCCTACTTCTGAAAGGCGTACTTACTACTGTAAAATCATAATGTCTATGTGTATCTGCTGTTTATTTCCACAGAGGTAGCTATGCATGTATGCAAGCACTTTGTGTTGCGTGGACATTCATACTCTCTGCACCTCTGGCATGCTCCTTCTGTTTATGGGAGATGCAGCACCCCCAGGGACACCAGAGGGCAGCAGTCTTTCCAGACCACATGCGGCCATCCCATAATCCTGCCAACCATATTTGGACAAAAACACCTCCTGTTGCTCATGGGGTCTGGGTAAGAGACTCAGGAGCTCTTAATACAACAGATGCATGGAACTTCAGAGCCTCACTGCATAAGGCAAAGGGCTGGATTTAAATTTGTTAGTATGTGTAGAGGTCAATTTCATATGTTATTTAAAACTATAGTTCTTGTAATGCATAAATTGAGCCTAAAGTATGTCTATTAGAGAGTGAAGCTGGACAATCAGAAAGACATGAGTGGGACCACCTAAATTTTTCTTTATTGCAATAAAAGACTTAGGCAGAAGACAGAGATAGCATCTTCCAGATATAGAGGGTTGTCCAAGGTAGAATGTGTTCTATATATGTACCGCTGAGGCTATGATGCTGAGGAAATTCTGCCACTTAATAAGTACTAAGTAACTCTCTTTGAAATAACTCTACCCCCTTAAAAAATATGTCTCATATACTTACTTTTGTGAAGTGTGTAAGCATAAAGTGTAAGCATGTATATACTTGTGCTTTAGACGCCATAGGCTATTCCACCTGTCTTTTCAGAAGGACACCTCTTCAGTAGTATCGAAGATCTTGACTCATTTCCAAGGAGAGTGAGTGAGCCTTTGAGTGGATCCTCACTTTCACAAATACTAGCTCCTATTACATACTTGTGCTGTGCTTGTGTAGTCCTGCTTGATTGAACCAGCTGTTAAAATCACAGATATTTTCCAAATTACCTGCTTAAAGCTAATTCTAGCAAGCTCCGTTGCCTACTGCTGTTGTAGGCTTGGAGCTATGCTACCAGAGCTCAGCTTCTTGGACCTTCACAGGATCTTCTTTTTTGTTCTCTTCTTCCTCCTCCTCCTCCTTGTCCCCCACAGCTGTCCATCCAGTTGAGCAGAAGCAATACTCCTTAGCCCTGCTTTGACATTCCCTGTCCTCATTCTGGCAATCAGCTCATATTTAAAAGTCAGCAAGAGCTTTGTCACAGAAGCCATATTATCACAGTGTCCTGGCTACGTTATAGGTATATTTGTTTATTTAATTATTTCTGTTTTAATGTACAGTCAATGCATTTTAACATCAACCATAAACAGCTAATAACAACTATGATGGGCAAAGAATCAAGGCATTTGGACCTGAAGTCTCCTGACAGAGAAGCTGAGTGTCCTGTTTTTGACAAGCCTCACTCTTAAAATAGCTTATGATATGTTACGGCCTCCTTTGTCTTAGTTATTTATTATATTCTAATTATTAGTTTATGCTAATGTAGGGTATGTGAGCACAGAAGTAAGATACTCACTGTTCAGATAACACTGGCTAGATACTGTAGTTAAGTTCATCTAAATTAGACTAGATAGCTAGATACCTTAGTCACCACATAGTTGTCCCCGTCTCTAATGGGTCAGGATTATAAAAATTCTCACTATACTCACATATCAGGCATCTGTAAATAATGCCTACAGTAGTTGTTCTCATGAATCCCACAGAAGTGAATGAGGGGCTTGCTTTACAGAAGGGGTGGGCATCCTCCTCTCCATTGAAAATCTTTCTACAGCAATTAGACTCTGAAAGCCTGATTCTGCAAGATGCAAAATATGTTTGCCTTGTTCAGAAAAGCATTTTCAATGAATGTTTAAAGTTAAGTGTATAACTGCAACCAGTAACAGTCAATTTGGTGTTCATCATCTTAAAAATGCACGTATGTATTTTGGCAGGTTGTGCTGGAGATCTCAGTAGTTTATAGGAATGAGAAGGGTATTATGACTTAAGTTGAAAGAGTCAGAAATCAGGACCCTGTTGATTAGAATGAACTCAGGTCTTCTTCCATTCTTTTTTTCACCTAGGAGAACATACCCTACTAGTTTCCTCTGTCCTCCCCACTTCAGGTTTCCTAAAAAAAAAAAAAATAATAATACCTATCTTGCGTTATTTAAAATACTCCAATAGCTGTTCTTCCACATCTCCTGTCTATTCAATGCAAGTGAAAACCGTAAAATGAAGTTGAGTAATTCTGGCATCCAAAGAAAGTGCAAGGAGACACTTTTGAACAGCCAGAGGACACAAAAGCACAGCTATATTATACTCTTTGTCATTCCAAGTTTAACAATAAGTATATTAATCACCAGCACCACTGAAGTTTTGTGTGCAATTAGCATTTCAACACCCTCTCCCTTTGCTGGGGTGGAGCAGTTTGCCTCCATTGTGAGCTGCTCTTAATTGTGGTGCAAGAATGGACAGTTCTATGATTGCATTTTGCAAACTGGTGGTGGTTCAGTTGTTAGAGGCAGGCTCAAGTTTCTTTGTTTGTTTGTTTATTTGTTCCTGTACTTGTACTTCTGCTGTGTTAACTCATGGAAATTGCTCAGGGACAGATTTAAATCAAAACAGACAGTTTCCATTTCTGCTCTGTAACTAGTAAGATTTGTTTAAAATGTGCTGCTGCTGGAACATAAGGCATGTCTGGAATGTTTGTTTACTCGCCGTTCTGAGCATGTGCCCTTTTGTGAGGAGACAGGGCTTTCAGCAGTGCAAATCTCCCGTGCCAGTGGCTGGGCCTCTTTAAATAATTATAATAATTGTGGATTGAGATGGGTAATTCTATTTTTAAATAAAGGTGCATGTATGTTATTTAATGTGGTGGCTTCAGATATTAACCTCATACTTTACTGGTCTTTTAAAGACTTCCACAAACTACACAAGCACACACATATAAATGGTTCCTAGGATTATGCCTCAGCAACTTGAAAATGTTTGTATTTCTTCTGTGCTGGGTATATTTTGCTTACCCAAGCAGACAAGTCCTTTCTGGTTAATCCTACCCAGTTCTGTGACTTGCCCATCCCATGGGGATTTGGTGCATGGAGGTTATTTGTTCTATTAATCAGGAGGTTCCTAAATTCTAATCCTTGGTAAAGCACTGGATTGCCATCTGACCTTGGCAAAGTCACTTGACCTCCTTTTGCCTCAGTCAATCCAGCTGGAAAATTGGGTAAAAAGCAGGACTTTTCTGAAAAACAGATGCTGCATCTGAGATGAGATTCGTTTTGCAAATAATAAAGCAAACCAAGAGACAGAAAGGGGAGCTTTTGCAAAATTCAACTTTCGGGACTTTACTAATCTTTGTTACATTTTACCCTTTGGTAGGAGATTCATCAAAATGCCTTGTTTGACAAAACAATGTACGCTGGTGGCTGAACGGCTGATGCAATATTTATGCAAACATTTATGCATGTGTTTAACTTGAAAGACCACATAGCTTTCTTCATTTAGTAATTTACATTGGCTTCTTCTTGATGTAGGAGGAATGAGGTAATGAAGGGACTTGACATGGATATCATATCTGACTGAGCCAGCAACATGCCACAAACCACATTCCCTGCACTACTCTGCTCTGCTTCACTGTTCTTGTGGGGAAAAAAAAAGAGAGAGAGAGAGAGAGAGAGAGAGAGAGAGAGAGAGAAAGAGAGAGGGGGGAAGAAAGAAAGAGGGAAGGAAGGAAGGAAGGAAGGAAGGAAGGAAGGAAGGAAGGAAGGAAGGAAGGAAAGAGGAAGGCAGGAAAAGAAAGAGAAGAAAAAGAGAGAAAGAAGGAAAGAAAGAAAGAAAGAAAGAAAGAAAGAAAGAAAGAAAGAGAAAGAAAGAAAAAGAAAAAGAAAAAGAAAAAGAAAAAGAAAGAAAAAGAAAGAAAGAAAGAAAGAAAGAAAGAAAGAAAGAAAGAAAAAGAAAGGAAGAAAAAGAAAGAAAAAGAAAGGAAGAAAAAGAAAGAAAAAGAAAAGAAAGAAAAGAGAAAGAAAGAAAGAAAGAAAGAAAGAAAGAAAGAAAGAAAGAAAGAAAGAAAGAGAAAAAGAGAGAAAGAGAGAGAGAAAGAAAGAAAAAAAAGAAAGAAAGAAAAAAGAAAGAAAGAAAGAAAGAAAAAGAAAGAAAGAAGAAGAAAGCAAGCAATCAGCTCTTCTCACTTCTTTGGGGAGATAAAAACGGATTTTTCTGAACCATGCACCCTTGGATGAAAGGAAAGGTTATGGTTCTAAGTTTTTCTGTTATTCTATTGTTGTTTTTTTTCACTCTGCGGAACTACTAAGCAGTATAATAATAATGTAATTGGTGGTATCTACACAAATACATTAAATTTCACCAGGGACTGGAGAGTGTCAAATGTCCTTCTTACAAATTTAACAAAATCCTGACATTTTATATAGGCAATCAAATTCAGCTCAATACAAATGCTTTTACTTGAAAGTGCAATAAATGGGCAATGGAGACTAACATTAAGACGACTGGAAATGACATCCCAATAGAGAATAAGAGATAATAGATAGGTGAGAAGTCATGATCAACTGATCATTTGTGCCTGCATATACTTAAAACATTGCAAGAAGCTTTTTATGCATTATGACAAATATTTATGATCTTGTTTAATTTCTAAAAAAAATCTCTTGCTTAATCTTACAAAATTATTTAACAACTTACAGTTTTGTATGATTTCAGTGAATTCGGTGTTACAATCAGCAATTTTTTAAAGTCACAATCTCTATTTAAATGACTAAACAGGGGTTAGAGCTTGCTTGTAGGGTGGTGAGTTTTGAAAATGAGGTCTTCTACGTTTTTAAAGTCACTGATTTGAAATACAAAGTCGAACTCAAATGATTGAGACCCACTTAAAAAGAAATTAAAATAAAATGGTTTCACAGCTTGAAAATCAGAACTACCAAATTTCACAAAAGTAGCTGAGCAGGAATTAATTCTCTTAAGTAAAAGAAGAAAACAGTAATTAAAGGAGACAAAATTTTATATGGCTTTTTGGGTTTTGTTTTCTTTATACTAGTTCTTCTATTGGTCCTTTAATCTTGGTGGCAAAGGTTCATATTTCTTCTTACTAATTCTCTCTGACAATAAGTTGGCAACCTTCCCTGTGAAAATACATTGGTGGTGTTTTAGGTCGGCCTCACCCTTAGGGAGAAAAGTGGCATGGTAGGAGTCTTTGTTTCTTGTCATAAAAAAACAAAGAGAAGTATTTTTCTTTGGTTCCGTAGGCAAGAATTTCCTTTTATTGTGCACAGCATACAGTACACAAAATACACTGTGACTGCATTCTAATATTCAGATTACTTTTCCATGTGGCAGGTAATCTTTAAGTGGTAAATGAGTAGTATGCTATGGCTTTGAATGGCATCTTCCATATCACCTTCCCATAAAGCCCCACTGAATAACTACACAATAAAGAATATATCTATCACCTGTCAGCATGTACATGAAAGCATTAAAGTAGTTCAAAAATCATGTAGGCATTTTAGAAAGAAATCTTTCATGGACTTAAGTTTTCTTAACAGTAGGGTGTTTTTCCTATGGAACATTCAAAAAATATAAGATTTTTTTATCTCAAGACAATAATCAAAATGAATGAATCTATGTCTACAGTCATTAATATTACCATTAATAAAACCCAGTATTTCCACTTCCAAAAAAGTAAGTTTCAGTGAACATTTCAAGTGAAATGTTTCATTAAAAGGATTTTCTAACACAATCTTTAATTGCATTAGCAATGGATCTGTGGAAAACTATTGTCTGATATCCAGTTAAACTATGTTGTATACTGTCCAGGGCTAGGCACTATACAGGAGCAAAGGCAGGAATGAACTCTGCTTTTCTGAAGAATTTGCATTCTAAAAATAAAATTAAAAAAAAAAAAAAAAAGATAAGGAGGGGAACAGATGCATCTTTGTTCCTTCCTCTGTCCCTTCTCATCCCTGCCCATACCACCCTCCTCTGTTCAAGTCTGCAACCCCATCCAGCATTTCTCCCCTGCTTTGAATTCTAAATCCCCTTGCAAGTCATTCTTCAATTTCAGTTTCATTCAGGCTTTCCACCACTGGATAATTGATGTGCACAGAAGTGCTTCCATCTCCCTGAAAGATGGCTCAGTAGAGGCTTTCACATGTGTATGGGTTCTGGTATTCTGGTATTGGATTAGTTGTATGGACAAACCATCCAGACAGAAGTCATGACTTTTGACATCACTCTCTTTCTGCCTTGTCTTTTTGCTCCAATGTACTACTAGTGGCTTTTATAAGTTACTCAGAGTTTGTCCAGTGTAAGTTACTAAGTATATTTTCCCAGTGGATTCTTAAGCCATGTTTTCATGTGTTTACAATATTTTCCTTCTTTTTAGTGACACCTATTACTTATTTTTATCATCTCTCTCTTCTTGACTGATGTTATTGTATTAAGAAGGGGACAGGAATGCATAAGCATGAATATGTGTGCATGAATGGTTATTCTTTCTATGTGCTATATGATGCTTGGGAAATATTTTACATTTCTCAATTAAAACATGAGGTTCAGTCCTTCATTTTTCATTGAAGCAGAGAGACCTTGAAATTAAATCACTGAGGAAGAAGTTGGAGGAGGGAGGTACAAGGAGGTGGAGCACTTGTTCACTGACACCACACTTCCTTTACTACTATTTCCTTCAGATTTTATTTCTGAGATTTAGGTAGTTGCTACTGATAACATGTTCTAGTGAGCCAAATGAAAAACAGTTCAGGTTATTGTATTTAACCTGTACAGTGTCTTTAAGTGAGAGCTGAGGGTGTTTGACCCTATCTGGGTCAGGCTCCGAGGAATTAACCAAGCAGTGAGCTTTAATATCCAGTTTGCCTGTCTTCCTGATAACCTGGCTTCATTCACTGTTGTAACTGCAGAGCTTTCAGAAAAAATTCACCTTGTACTCAGGACCAATCTCATAGGGGAAAAAAAACTTCCCCACTTTCCTAGTGGGAGATACCTTATGCTTTCTTTTAGGCCCATACAGAAAATATTATCCTTTTAGCAATGTCAGTTTATAAAGAAACTTCTGTATTTTCTCTAATAGATACCACGGTTATTTCATTGGGATGGCCTTCAACTATTTTTTTTCTCAGTAATTAAATAATTTATACTTGATTATGTACATGTATAAAAACTTATATGCATGCATTTTTTTCTATCAGGCAGAGTTCTCTATCAACAGTCAGTAAATCACATTGAGCTGCTTCTTTTTTTTCCATCTTTTTTTGTTTTTCTTGATCAAGTAAATAGTCTGTCAGTGCAGGAAAAATCTTACTGTCTGTTTAATTTAGAGTTCTTCCATGTGCCTCCTTTACTGTCTTGGAGAATTGATGAAGTTTGGGGTCTTGTTCTGCCTCCTTTCCTTTTCTGGTATATTTCTATTTAAAGACTCAATGCCTGATAAAATGCCTGTATTTAGTGTCTCTGGCTCTAGCAATTTCATCTCCTGTGAGAAAGATGAAGACTTCATATGAGAAACAAGTAGATAATAGCTACCTCATGCTGGTCTTCTGTAAAGTTTAATTCTTAGGACCTCATGCAATTCTTGGAGGAGTGGAATAGGCATTGGATCAAGCCTTTAGTTTATGCAAATATCTCCCAAAATGTGAATAATGTTCAAAGTAAAAGGCTTGCTCTTGTATTGTTGCTTTTATTAGGATTATTGATAGTATTCATATCTTCCTTTTATTTAAAATAACTTTCTGCCACACCTGCGGAAAACTGGAAAGTTGTCTGTTTTGCCCAGCTCCCAAAATGCATTTTGGGACAAGCTGTAGTGATTTTAGAGGCAACATCATGTTGTAAGTATTAGCATGATTAGACTGCCGTGTCTTGGATATTACGCCTTTCCCAGTGCTCTGGAGTCTATGTATCCCTGGCAGTTCTCCTGTGAAGGAAGTAGGTTATGTGTTGATGGATACCATGCAAATTGTTCTGTCTGAAGCTGCTCTTGCACAATCAACCTATTTGAGAGGAGAAAAAAAAATGGATTCCCTCTGCCTATGTAATGCTGTCAATCAAACCACACCTAAATACCAGTAGGAGACTGAAAGTTTGGGGAATTGTTGTTTTTGGCTAGCAATTACTGTGCAGCATAAAGCCAGATCCTGAGCTCAGTGCCATAAGCATAAATCCAAAACTCAACTGAAATGTCTTAAATATCCAGGTTTACACCAAACTGGTAATCAGAATGACCTAACTGCATGCACAACCATCTAAGAAAAATAAGTGTGCTAAAATTGTTTGTGTAAGTGCATGTGAAATTCTGAGGAGTACTGTCTGCTTTGCATACTTTTCATTAGTATTTACAACTATTTAAAGAAAGCTACCCGTGTTGTCAAAGCAAATTACTTGTTCTTTGAAAATCAATCTTCCTTTTTTTTTTAGGTGTATACTGTATATCTTCTCACATTTTTTGCCACTGATGGTTTGACACGTTTTATCTCCATGAACAACAAAGCCATGTATAATTCCATGCAATTGTCTTTTAAGATATGAAGGGGGAAAAAAAAAGCTAATTTACAACACAAATATATTAGGTTTTTATATAAAAAGCATCACATGTATTGATCAAAATGACTTTCTTTACAATATTTGATGCTCAAAAGAGAACTAATTGTATTACATGTTATAAGCGTATATTATCCCATTCAAGCTGTGCCAAACAGGAAAATTGACAAGTAAGCATCTACACTGGAGTTACATACCTCCAAGTTGTAATCAGATAAGAGTGTCTATATGCTCAAGTAATATTATTCTAAAGGACCTTTTCAGATGCTGCCTAGCAGGATTTTGGAATATCTTTATTAATCCTTATGTAGATTAAAAATACCTTTCTCATATATCTTGCATTTCTGTACCTCTTAGTTTCCAAATATATTTGTTAAGTCTAGACAGTCTGCACATAATGAAACTGTTACTCGTATAATTCAAAAACCTAAAGTAGGACAGTTAATCTAAAGCACATCCATACATACTTATAAACAGTACAGGATGAAAACAAAATTGTCATGTATGCATACACAGCATATATATTCTATAATAAACTCTTCCTAATCAGTTGTGCACTTTATAAAACAATGCAAGAGAAATGACAATGCTGTCATTTGTATATTCTCCCTCAGTTCTCTAATGGAAAGCTTTTTTTTTTTTTTTTCCTTGCCAACTCATTCCTGACAATGTTAATGATTCACTATAAAGCAGCTTCTGTGCTATGATTTGTGACATTCAGACTGGTTAGATGGGAGGACTAGGCAGGTTTCTGGGGAGTGTTTTGGATGCAGAAATGCCTTGAAGATAGCACTTTATTATATTTAGGACAAGTATGACATCCCACTTCAAGGAAAAGGCCCCTATACATATTGAGAAGGGATTTCTATGGTTTAAGTGGGGAGGAGAAGGTTAGTTTAAAAGAATGCCTCTGTGTTTTTTGAGGCGACATAAAGATAGGAGGTAGAGAAATGGAGGCAGGAGGCAGAAGGATTATGGATAATGGAAGAATTTTGCCTGAGGGTATGTGCCTGCTTTGCCTATTCCTGTATAACTAGAATATTTATAATTCAAATACTTATCTTTAATAATTAAAAACCAAGGAATATTAAAGACAAAAGGTAGAGAATATTATGTACACATATGTAGGCATCATGCATTGAATCCCTACAGTTGCAAAATATAGCAAGAGGTAGATTTAAAGGAGGTTAAAAAAGTGAATATTTTAAAATGTCTTGAAAAAAGAATTTCTAAGTCACTCCAGTTCTGCCAGAAGTGATACCCCTTACTTCTTATTTCTACACGTAACTAGTCATGGGGAGAGCTACTAAAAATACACTGCATGGTGACTTGACATCAGCACATCAACAATTAAAAAGTGGATACAAATATTTCAGGTTTTCACAACCTTAAAAGTTTTCCTCATGATTTATGAAAACATTGGATTTGCCAGGGCAATTGCATTTTGCTTTTACAGGACACTTAGTTACATAGCTTAAGTAAACTGCTAGTTGCAACAGAATGTGATATTCTACCACATTCAGTAACACTCTCTGATCTGCTTTCCACAGACAGCAAAGAAACAAAGAAAAACAGCCATTGCTGTGGATAGAGAAGAGTGTTTGAAAAGAGAAAGAAACCTCAAATATGCCCCTAGGTATTATAAAGCTGTCAATTACAAGCAGAAAACAATACAAAGGCTGTGACAAATAATTTATAAAGTCAAAACTATGCAAACAAATAATAAAAAATATTAATCCATTAACATTTAAAGATTTCAAAAATGCCATTTCAAACATTAAAAATTAGAACAACAAAATCAAAAAGGCTGTGGTTAAACATGTTTCAGAAACAGAACGCTTGGAAACCAAATATGAGTAAATCAAAGATTCAAATCAAATTATTCACTAAGGGCAAAGTATTTCAATTTTGAAGCATGTTGCCTTTATTGAAGTGAATTTATGGATGATAGCTTAAACTGATGCTTGAAAATCAGAGGTGTTAATATTTACACCTTTGCTCATTACAGCAAGGAAAAGATTAATGAAGAATTAAACATCCAAGTCTCTTTGCTTCTCCATCAGACAGAGTAATCCCTGACTGAACAGTAACTCACCTGACAATAATAAGAAACTCCTCTTCTATATATACGTAGACATGTATATTTATATGTTTTAAAAACAAATGTTAACACACCTGATTAAAAACAGTTAATATACTTATGGCGATATCAAACTTCAGCTAATGAATAAAGCCCATGAAATAATTTGAGGAACATGTCTGTAATATAAAAATATATCAGCAAAAGTAGTGAGATGCTATTGTTGAAATATAAGTGCATCCTATATAATTTATTTCACCTACCCCTGTAGGTTTAGATTGACCATGTTATTGAATTGTGGCTTTTAATAGATGCTTGAAATATTACAGATCAAATAAAGACCCATGAAGGTCGTTGTTTTTAAAGTATAAATGTCTGAACAACTCATTTTTTTTTCTAAAAATGTCAGGAGTTTTTTCTTAGAACATGAACTGCAACTTATTCCAGTCAATGAAGGGTTCTCATTGACTTCACTAAGTTTTAGATTTGGCTCATGGGAAAGAGAAAGAAGAGAAACATTTATATATCATAGCCAACAAAACAGCAAGCTTTTCACCTAATGTAAATCCTAAAGTTGTCTGAAAGAGGCATAAGGTAATGCATTGCTACCAGCACTATCTGTTCATTGTCAAAGTGACAAAGGCTTACTCTACATTTGTGACCTCCTATACAGTAGGCAGTGTTTGTGAAGTTAATGGTAACTATCCAGTCGTGGGTGGGACCCAGGACAGAGAGTTTGCTAGCCCAGTACAGGTAACCTGAATGCATCCTGTCTCCACATTGCATCCACTGTGGCACAGGCTCAAGGCAAGCAAGGATAGATTGGCTGCTGTCTATGCCCACATCCTGTCAACACAGGTTGATGATGATGAGTAATAGATGGGAAAGATATGTGATGCTTAATTAATTGCGTTTGACTTCTGTGCTCATCTTTTTAAATTTATTTTTGCTGTATATACATTTTAAGTTTCTATTAATTACAATCTTTTATTTTGGGGGGACAGCTTATGATAAGAAGACCTGCTGAAAGCAGTTTTACATTAGTTTATCCAAATGCAGATACTACCTCTTTATAGGCTTTATATTAAGGGAGTGGTGTGCTTAGAGGTTTTCACTTTAAATTAAAGTCAATTTCTTAATGTATGCATGTCAGTTCATCTGAAAGGCCATTATTACTAAGGAAAGGAAAAGGTTATTTGACAAATTGAGACAGATCAATATAATAGCTCAAACAGGTCACAACTGAAAAGCTGTTAGACCTCAATGTACTCTTCCACCCAAAGACAGCCCAACTCCCTTTCCTGAATTTCTACCTGCCTATGGAATATTTCATTAGCCTTTCTGTCCTTCATGCCACCGTGCTTCAGCCCAGAGAGCTATGTCTACTCCTCCTTCTTTCCTGTTACTTTTGCAATCACATCATCTTCAAAATAAAGAGGGGTCACTTCTGCGTCTCATGGTTGCTTCAACATACATCTACCAATTCAAGAAAAGAGAAAAGAGAATTAAAAAAAAAAGGGGGGGGAAGGGGGGCAAAATTGTTAACAATAAAGAAGGTTAAGTCGAAAAAAAAAACACCTTCCCAGTATACAAGCCTATCTGGGTTGGCTTTTTTGTCATTGTTGTTTTAATTAGATAGTAGAAGGTGCGGAACGAAAAACTGAAGAAACTGGACATACGTCAGCCTGCATGTGGGAGGTGCGCAGGAGATGAGACTGTATCTATGACCAGAGTGGACATGTAGATTGCCAACCGGCTGATGAAACTGACCTGTCTGTATGTTTGAAAACCATCCTGTCTGGGATGAGAAAAAGAGGAACTCTGAGGAAGTGTTTAGCTAGTCGGTGAGTATTCAATAGCTCAAAAATGACTAGGAGCCACACAGGATTTCAGTGAAATGCCAGAGCCAGGGGAATGTGATATCTGTAGACTTCAGCATAGACTCCACAGTTCATATTCTGGAAATTTTTAAACTCTGATGGCAATATTATTGCTATTCACAAAATTTTATATTCTTTGGCTGCTAAGCCTGCCATCATGTGAGTATTAAAACCTACAAAAATTTAAGTTAAAAAATATTCAGTAGTTGCCTATGTGAATCTTTTTCTATGTTGACGGTCACTTTGTAACATATATTTCGGATAGACAAGGAGGAGATAAGTTTTAAAAAAAAAAATAATCGCATGGCTTCTGCTTGAACCTGAACATACTCAACTCTTAAACATCTTTTATAATAGTACATGGAAACATCTTCCTTTTAAAATTAGATGATTATAGATGTAGTAAGTGGCTGCCTATGTGAATTCACTCAACTATAAGTGCTCCGATATATTCATCCAGTATATCTTCTAGTTAATCCAGGTCTGGGGACTGACGCTATGAGGCTGTGAGCAAGCCTGCACTGAACTGGCTGAAGTCTGTTCCTGGAATTCCTCTTCAGTATTATCCCACCTTTTTCCTGCATATCAGTCAGCTGGGTACAGAACAAGTCACGAGTATAGCAAGCTCTTTGCAAAGGCATTGGAAAACTGGTCAAGTATGACAGGGCACACATACCCCAGAATATACAAGTAAGCACACAGAGCACACAGGTTGGGTGACTGAATGCACAGGTAGGTTGCTGAACATTGGATTTACATCCTTAGTTTCACAGTACAACTGCTGAAAATGATAGATCTACACTCATCGAAGCAGTTCAGTACAATAATGGGACGACGCCACCAGTTGCTTTCACATGGTCTAGTAATAGTATACACTTTTATGCTAATCATACTCATATGAATAATCCATCCAGGAATGAACAAGAATCCTGGTATGCTCCTCTGGTATTCAGCTGCAGGTGAGGAGGGAATCTTGGGTTTGGCAGAGAAAACATACATTTACTATGTCTGTACTTGAACACTGCTCATGAGAACTGAAAGATTAGATGTGAAACAGGGAGAAAATATCATGGCTATATAATTCTGGAAAATAAGGAAATAGTGAGCTAGTGGGTAGAAGGTCCATAAGGTACAGGAAAAGGTGATTGTAAACAGAAGGTTACTAACCAACTATTTATACATCAGTACAGCCACTCCTAGCCAACTCTATCCAAGCTGTAAAATGAATGCAATTCAGCCACACTTTCAGGGAGCTGGTCTGCTCAGACATAGTACATATTACTGGGGTGTGTATAAGGGTAGATGGAAGAAGAGTATGGATACCTACATATGGGTAGACAGACCCTCAGTTCATACACCCAATTTTATGCCAGAAACCACCGATGTCTAGAATGAAACTGAAGGAAATTGGCAGGACATCATGGATTCCAAGATATTTATAAACTTGGAAAGCTTTAACAATGTAAATCTGTCTTAAGATGGAGCCAACTACTGAGAATGCTGGCAGCCTGGAAGCTAAAAAGCTCTGTATGTTCATCTATAGAGATGTTTGAGCATGTTTCAGCATATTTGTGCTGCTCTTGTAATATACTAAAACTCTGAATATATCCCTCAACCTGTCAAGAGCCAAGTCCATTGTTGCCTTTTGGGGTATTAGATTTCTGTTTCTCCTTTTCACCATCCCACCCCCAAGCTCTTCATTAGTGTTATGGTTTTGTGGGTTTTTTTTTGTTGTTGTTTGTTTGTTTGTTTTGTATAGAAATTGAAATGTCATAAAATAAAAATGTGTGTTGACCAACTGAACAGTATTCTTTCACAACTTCTACATGACATTTTCTTGGTAAACAGAAAAAAAAAACTCCAAACTCTTAAATTAAAGAAAATTCTTTAATGCTATTATGATTTATATTACATTTAATCCAACTCTAAAGATAACATGCTAGAAGACAGCTCAGTAGTTGTGGAAGCCTGTTCAATAGAGAGCATACAGACATACACATTTGTGGTCTTCCACGTTGTGGCATACAAGATGAAATAGTTGAGAAAGCTTTACGTTAGCATCTAAAGAGATGTTGCCCACGGCTAGAACACTGTGTATATGCTCAAACACGTAACTTTCATTCAAAACAGCATGTGTGTAAAGAAACAAGGCACCAAGAGACATTAAAAAAATGTTTAGTTGCCTTATTGCCAATGAGAGTCTGAGTAATAAACAAATGTTTTGGATATATTAATTTATAGAGAGCAATTATATATGATTGGTACAGTGTCTAATAGAATGATTCATATCACTGGAATGCTAAAATCATTGTCTATACCCTGTGAGGAAAGAAAGGGGGACTAAAGGACAGGCAGTGGATAGTGTACACTGAAGATAGCATTATCTGGTTTAAAATTATTGACAAAGTAGGAAAAAAGGGATGCTTATTGATCAACGTATTAAATGATAAATCATGAGATGGATCAGTGGTGCAGGAGTCAGCAGTAGGCTACCAGATTGAATTTAGGAAGAGAATGAATAGCTCTTTAAAAATCTATCTAAGATGCCTAGCTAGAAAAATTGCATTGTGGAGGATGCTAATCGGGAATTATGTGTAGGAAATTTTACCCTATAAAATATCCTTAGAGTCTCTGAAAACTCTGGATAACTTTCTAATTAAGAAAATATTTAAAGAAATTTGTGAAAGTTCTAGAAGAGGCTTTGTTCTTCTGGATAATGAATGAGTTGCTGACGGTTATCAAGGTAGTAGTGGGCACTTTCTAACTTCATTTTTATGTGCAAACAAACTACAGTCCCATCTGGTAGTAAAACAGCCAGCAACCTTTCAGGAGTGATATATCAGACTGTATTTTTCTTTCCATCTTGTCTTGTCTCTGTTTGAGTTAGGGGCTCCCAGCTCTTACAGATTTCAGAACTCAGTAGGAACTAAGAACAGGGAAACACTACCTTTCTCGTGATCTCACGGCTCATCACTCATGGCACTGGACCAACCCTGCTATGTGACATTCAAAACCTCTACATTTATCACTCATGCTGAGGGTGGCTGACCCCTGTTGCAGCAGATATATATAGCCAAAAGCAGCTTTGAGCAGATTGAAGCTTTCTTTCAAAACTGAATATTGTCCCAATCAGAAGTGGTGAAAATATTTTGAAATAATAAATAAGTGGGAAAAATGAGACATTGAATACAGTGAATAAAAATCATCAACAGTAGACTGCAAATAACTGGAAGATCTAAAAATAAATAAATAAAAATTCCTTTAGTGGGCAGAAAAATGTTATGTGTTTTTTAATACATCTGAAAAAATAGAACCTAGCAATGTTAGAAGTCTACTAGGTAATAAATGTAGAATTATCAATCTGCAGAAGCAACATTCAAAAGCATTTGTGTTCTGGAAAGATTATACTGTCATATTTTATAGAAAAGACATAATACTTTCCATTGCTAACAAGTAGGGGGAAGGTCAAATGACAGCTATTAAATATTTCCAGATCTGTAAGTTTACAGAAAAAAAAAAAAAAAGAAAAAAGGCTAAGAAATTCCATAAGACACTACTGCTGACTTATAACAAATCTTGAACAAGTTAATATTGTGCCAACATTTTAAAAGAAAAAGTCTGCATGGCTGTAGCCTATACAGCTGATATGAATCCTGAACTAAATCATAGTAATAATGTGATGTAAACAGTGAAGAATCGAAGGTGATAGCATAACGTAAAGGAATGTTGCTTTGTGAAAAACAATCAATCTTCATCTTGTTTTGTGTTGGTATCACAGGTCTAATTGTTAAATATACTTGCATCTGTTTAGGTCAGAATAAAAATCAATCAGTTTGCTAGTGAAGGTAAAATATAACAGATTACTAGGTTGCAGTCTACAAGGGACAGCGTGAAGATATTGCCAAGAATAGAAAGGATTTTAGCCCAATACAGAAAGGCATTGCGTGAACAACTGGAACTGATGTATATAAACTTCTATTAGAAATATATTTTAAAAGCTATGCAAATTAAACAGTAGAACTATTTCTCAGGGGATAGAGAATTCACTATTTGCAATCTTCAAACAAAACTAGGTATCCTTCTCAAAGACACTGTAGCTTAAAGAGAAATTATGACCATAGGGCTAAAGTTAGACATCATTTTTTGTTGGTTATTGTCCTGGTTTCAGTTAGGACAGAGTTAATTTTCCTCTAGTAGCTGGCAGGGTGCTATGTTTTGGATTAGAATGAGAAGAGCGCTGATAACATGCTGATGTTTTAATTGTTGTAGAGCAGTGCTTACACCAAGCCAAGGACTTTTCAGCCTCTCTCTGTCCTGCTAGCGAGCAGGCTAGGGATGCAGCAGGAGCTGGGAGGGGACAGACCCAGGACAGCTGACCCAAACTGGCCAAAGGGGTATTCCATACCATCTGGCGTCATGCTGAACAATATATAGGGGTGGCTAGCCGGGGTGGAGGGGGGGGCCGGCTGCTCGGGGATAGGCTGGGCATCGGTCAACGGGTGGTGAGCAATTGCATTGTGCATCACTTATTTCGTACACATTATTACTATTAATACTATTATTATTATTATTATTGTTGTTATTCTTTTCCCTGTCTTAATAAACTGTCTTTATCTCAACTCACAGACTTCACTTTCCCGTTTCTCTCCCCCATCCCGGAGAGGGAGGGGGGAGGGTGAGCGAACGGCTGTGTGGTGTTTGACTGCCAGCCGGGCTAAACCACAACAGTTATAATACAAGTCTAAAATCTATAAAACTTTTGATTAAATCAAATGGAATTTTGCCATTGACTTCAGTAGGAATAGCTCTTCTGTATGAATACTCTCGTATACGAATGGATGATAATCATGTAATATTATATGAGATAGAGCTAAATGGCCAAATGTTTAGCCGCTTTGATTTTGAAATCCAGTTATTAATTTCAGATATTAAAATATCTACATATTTAAGTCTTCATATTATTATTATTTACAAGGTGCTAACTTCTCAACAGTAAGACCTATTAGTAAAACATCTTCTAAAGGCAGAGAAAAAGGCAGCCCCAGAGCACAGGAAATTTAAAACCACTCTGAATAGAATACTAGAAAATATACAACCAAGTATAATCCTGTACTAGCATCAGGGAATGGGCAATATATCTGCTAAACAAGGGGCCAAGGTGTCTGCATCAATGCAGATCAGCACTGTTATCTGACACTACCTCTACTGCTATACTCTGAGAGTTGTGTGTCATGATCTAGCAGGCCAGGAGATCTAGTCAATGAAATAGACTCAAAGTATATAATTTGACAGATATTCTCTCACTGAATGTTCCCCAGATTTAACAGATGTTTGATGAGGCATCCTGACACCAACAGTTCTGTAACTTAAGAATCTAGTGCTGACACTGGGACACAGGTTGGGTTATAAGATCATTCCTAAAAAACAGAAAAAAAATCTTTTATTTCTCTCTTCATCGTCTTCAACTAGATGCAGAAAACTCTGTGTATTTTTGTAATGCATGAAGAAGCAACAACTTTAACTAACATTTTATCTTGACTTTCTTTTAATAATACTTATGAAAGAAGTAGTTGCTCTGTGCCAAATTACAGACCACTATTTGAAAGAAATCTCTCTACCTAGGGATTCTTCCCACCTCTTCATATATTTGCATTTATCTTCCAAATCTATTTTAATGAGCTCTATATAAAAATGAGAGCTCAGTTCTCAAGCCTGATGAACAGGTAATTACTGTTTTGATTCCCATGAGAGGTCTTTGAAAACCCATCTTGTCATGGAAGTTAAGGGCATAATGTTTTAATTGTAAGTAAGAGAGTGCTGGGATAGTGCTTAAGCTGAATATTCTGCCATGTAACCATTGTCCAAAATACCTTTCAACAAATGACCTATCAATTGTGATACAGCTTTCACCTGTATGTTAAAGAGACGTTAGATTTTTCTGCCAGGGAGTCTGGATAATTCTTTCTCTGCTAAACTAAGAGCAGTTCTCATCTAGAATCAGACAGAAAGTAGTGTGCTCTACAGGTCGAAATTTAGGTCCATACTTAATTGATTATCTTTTGGCAATTAACAGGAGCACCTACATTAATAAGGTCAATAGACAATTTCTCATTTCAACCTATTCTTAGTGCCTGTGAGCTGCATTCAGGTAAAAATCTTAATCCTTTACTTCCATTTCAAAAGCACCAAGGGATTCTTTGCTGCCGCATATCGAATGAAAAGATGACGACTCCAAAAACTTTCCCCCTACATCAGCTATTGAGAGATGGTGTAAGGGATGCACCCATGAGTAATGGATGCAGCAAATTCTGCCTGCCCTGAAGCACTGTGCCTCTGGGACCAGCACTGCAACGGTACAACTCTGTATACCTACATCAGCAGCAGTGGAGTAGGGTCCAAATTTTCCATGGTAAATGGAGCTTGTCAGAATAGTTTCAATCCTACTTCTTCACTAAATAACACATATTCAGGTCAGGGTGAGGGAAGAAGTGAGAGCAGAAACCTGCCCAAAGCCAGGGGCTTTGGGACCCAGACTGGGAGGGGAGAAGCTTCCCACTGAGCCATGCACATGTGACATAGCTCCCAGAAGAGCAGCTGGAAATGGAGCTTCCTATGGTTGATTTTTCACTATCAGTTTGGGAACTGATAGTTTTAACACCTAGTTTTTCCAGATCAGATTGTATCATTGCTTGCATCATGCATATTAAATGAAATAAAACAACTTGAGAATTCATGTCAAATTCATGACTTCTGCTTAAATGCCAACACGAAAAATGTTATTCCATCTAACCATTTGCTAAAGAGTAAACCAGTTGATTCTTTAAATTTATAAATCTATTTCACTTCAAAATTAATCTTTTTTTTTTTTTTTTTTTTTTTTTTTTAGGGAAATAATATTTTGGCTAATCCAAAATGAATGTTTTCCAGTTTGCATTTCAGAAATAAAAGAAAAAATGGTTTGGTTTGAGGTTGATTCAGAAGGAATTTTTTTCAGTTATTTTCAGCATCAAACAAGGAAAAAAAATAGTCACTTAATTTTCCCAGTTCTGTACACAAATACAGTTGGAGACTGCAGAAGAGACAGGTGCTCAGCATCTTTGAAAATCAGGCCATTAAAGTAATGATTTTAGCCTATTGATCTTAAAGAGAAAGGAAATTGTACAATGAATATATTTAGAGATGATACCAAAATAGGAAGGACTGGAAATAGCAAACATCAGAGGAGCTTAGAAAGCATTAAAATGAATACAATTTAATGTGGATAAATGTAAAATAATACACGTGGAGGAAAACGCTATCTGGCATAAAATCAAAGGAACATTCTGCAGGAAGAACAGTAATGTGGAAAAGATTTGGGGTGAGAGATAAGAACATATTGGACATGAGGTTTCGATTTAATGAAGTTGCACAAGAAGTGTAACTATTCATGAAACTATTCATGAAAACAGAGAATGATGAGTTAAGATTTTGGTTTGCTTATTCCTAATGGTTAATATAACATTCTACTTCTTATCATTAGCCAAATTCTGTGCTATTTGGAGAAGTCATTGTATACATAATTTCCTTTTTTTTTCATTACATTACCTTTCTGCAAATAACTTCATCTGCTACTATGTTCAGTATGCACAGCAAGTGTCTCAGAGAGAATCCAGGAAATGATGACAGAAACAAGTATTACAAGGTGTGATCTATTTTGTGAGAGGCTAAGGGTACCTCATGGTTAGAGCTCAAGGAAAAGAATCTATGATAACAGTCTTTAAACATTTAAATGGCAGTAGTCCAAAAGGAGGGAGAGATGATTAACTGAGGTTGGAAATGGCCTGTTAAGGAGCAATAACATGAAAGGGGAAAAAATGTGTATATAAAAATTAAAAACAAAATGTTAGTCACAAGGACAATGAGATGAAGGGAGAAATTACCCTAAAGATAGTTAATGCATCATGTGCTATGTGTGCTTCAAAGGAGGCTTGATAAAACCCTGAGGACATTTATGTAAGACGTTTTCTGTGTAGGGCATTGGGTGATTCTATCTACGTGATCTTTTCACACTTGTTCCAGACTCAAAGTGGTTCCTGTTTTGCTTTGTTTCTTTTGATTTTCTAAACTTCAGATTTTTTTTTTTATATATATATTGCAAGTCTGGTAAGAAGATGCTTACTTTCACTTTATTAATGTTTTTCCAATGCAGGTTGACAAGGCTGGACCTGGAAAAACAAAAGAGCTAGCAAGCACTGTTAAGTTGATAAGGTTTTGCATTTTTGCAGTGGTGTTCAGATACATCGTTGACCAAGCACAACAGGCAAGTGTCAAAAGCCCCAAGTCCAAGACTGATGGTCACAAAACGTTGACATTTTTTGTTAATAGATGTCAGAGTTCTGCACAAAGAAAATGTTCCAGAGCTTCTTCAAATGCAAGAATGCAACGTAGAACCAGTTAGCTTCCATTTTGCAGTTTCGTGTTTCTCTGCAAGTGTATGTTTTTTTTATCTCCAAAGAAATATTGAGTTTCTAGAGAACAGGATGGCAGACTGAGATTAAAAAAATAAAAAATAAATAAAAAAGAAGAATAAAAATTCTCCAGGTTTCTTCCTTAGCATACCCCTGCTCAATCCAAGCATTGCCTGCAGGGATTTTAAGATGGAAATCACATGGTTAACATTAAAATCTTGTTAAAGGATTAGGGGCCACGTCCTGAGCCAGGTTAAATTGAATGCAGCTCCATTGACTTCAGTAGAGTTTTCCCCTTTCACAGCAATTGAGGATCTGACTGTAAAGTGTCTTGGGCTGGTTTATTGCAGGAATGGATAGGTATGTTCATATTTGATTTCTGACTCCAAGTTTTCTTGACCCTTTATAGTTGTCTACTTCTTGATAAACTGAAGTAAAAAATGCCATGTGGAGTCAAATGCTTGAGAGTGTCTTGCAAGATAGGAAATGTGAAGATCCTTACATCCTCACATTGCACATATGTGCAACCTTGTGCTGTTACATTTTCATGCATTGACACACATTTTAAAAATGTGTATATACACAAGGTTTTTTTCACAAAGCTATTGCCCCACTTTGTGCATTGGTTGGAATGAGGGTTCTGTTCTTTATTTCTTTTTATCTTTGTCACTCCATGTGTGGGTCCCAGCCTAAACTACAATCCCACCATCCAAGCAATACATAAAATGCACAAATTATTCATTTCTTCATGGGTTTTTCCATAGTGCCTCATTAATTATTTTTATGGCTTCTTATGAGAAAAAAAAAATATTATAATTCCCCTTTCACAGATAAGAGAACAGAGACAGAAAAAGAAAATAACTTTTTGGGGGGCCACAGAGTGAGTCCAGTGGCAGGCCCTGAACTCCTGATTCTCTGCTTGTATTTATACCTTCCCAAAAGGAGATGAGTAGCATACTCACAGCTTCCAGAAAACTCATCTGCAGTCATACAGGTAATTCCAAAAGCCAGGACCAAAATACTGCAGTGGGGGCACTCAACTAATGAGAATCACAGTGGTCACCTGTAAAAATACTATCTTTACTTATGGACTTTCTAGCAAAGCAACAAATATAATCAACTTTTCAGGGTCTACAGCTTAACCACTTGATCATACTTTGAGTTTCTGAAATATCCTTCTATTTTATACACTGTGTTTCTCTACACACAAACTGATGTGGGTCTTCCAGCGACAGGCCACCTTGCAGCATGAAGAATCTTTGATAAGTACCTGTTTTTGTTGTGTTTGAACTCTGAAAATAATGTAGATTTGTCATTATTTATGAAATGTGCATTTTAATTACTTTTAAATTACATCTGGAATTTCTGATTCTCTGAACTCTCTAGCCAAAAGTATGAAGTAATTTGTAAGCAACCTTGCTTATATACTGGAACCTCATGTCCTTATATATATGCAAGTTTCATCCTGCTTCATTAATAATCTGCAGTAATAACATACAATATAAGAGGAGAGATTCAGGACAGTTGATTTCACAGTCTGCCAGACACATATATCTCACAGAAATGTTTGTTGCATTTGTTGCTGAAAACTGAAACTGCTTAAAAAATGATATATCTATAAACATTTGCTTTTTTTTTTTTTTTTTTTTTTTTTGTATGTGGTTACTTACACAACTAAATTAAAGCATATGGAAATGTTATTTGTAACCTTCTTTTCACCTCTGTATTTTATCTTTGTTACGGTAACAAAAAGTTGCACTGTTAGGTATATCTAATCTGAGAACCTGGAAAAGTCATCAGCTTGCTATAGACTCTTGATATTGTGCATTATAAGATATCAACACTTCCATGTGGCAGAGATTGAAGAGTTTCCCTGCAAAAGTATCTAGAGGATCTGCTCACTCGTTTGACCACTCTTGTGCTGGATCCACCAGCCAACAGTCTTAGCCTCCAATTCAGAGTGTTTGTAAGCCACTAAAAGAGACAGAGGTATTTTTAAGATTAGGTTGCATCTTTTTTCACTGGAGAATATGATCTCTCCTATGTTAGAAGCATTAGAGTGATAAACATCATGAGACGGGCTGTCTTTACAGTACTTCTGGCTGGAACTAGAAATGGAAATGTCATAAGATCCAAGAGAAAGCATGTGCTTGGGAATTTTTTAGTCCAAAGGTACAGAAGAAAGAGCTTCAGGACTTTTTCCAAAAAGCTTCTGAGTAAGCAAATGAAATTTGAATGCTTACTTGAATGCCACATTTGGGAATGGTAAAGACAACTGAAAACTGGTTATAACCTTTGGTCAAACTGTTCTCAGCAAGACAAGATGAACCTGAAGTAAGCTGCAGATTTCGATACTATATGGAAATGCAGCTTCTGTGATGTTGCATTTCAGCAATGAGTTTCTCACAGTGGATATTCAGGAGTTTCAGAGTGGGTATTCAGGAGTTTTCTAAACAGCTGTGCACTGCATGGACAGGAATCATTTAATCTACTGCATGACAATTCAGATATTTTTTATCTTAAACCCTTTGAAAGGAAGGCCACATCAGACGGCAAATATATTTTACCCTTCAGGAAGAGTATACCATGCATAGCAGCCACCTTAGAAGCTGAGACACTAGGCAGATGGATGGACATGTATACTTTTACAAATACCTGCTAACATAGCTCTGTTAATGTAAAGGTCAAAAACCAAACTGCAATCCAGAACATCAACTTGGTTGGGGATACTCCTCCCCAGAGGACATGTTTTTCAAGACTCTGTGAAATCAGGTTGGCAGCTTAAGAAAGATGTAATCTTGCTCCCACATGTCTCATGCAAAACCACAGGAAATAGCACTCATGTTCCTCACGCCAGAACTCAAGACACACATAATCAAGTGCCATATAGTCCCTTACTATATAGTGTAGTCAGGAGGCTTTGGCTTGTTATCTGTTGTCAAACAATGTGTGTGGGGGAGCATACAGAATATTTTTGTTCACCTGTAAAAATTATTTCTCATTGTTACCACCATCAGGGAAATGTTTTTACAAGTCGTCCCTCAACTAGCTGCTTTTCTTGACATATTTTGCTTTCTGGTGGTTAACATGTACAATCATCCTGCATTTGTGTGTAATGGCTAAATGGGATATGTAGTACTACTTCACCTCTTATTGCCCACCTACCCCCTTTTTTTTTTTTTTGACCACTTTACACTTCACTTACACCAATGTAAATGCACCAAAATGTGAAAGCAGAGTCTGATCAAAACCAGTTCTCCAATCGGCAATTTACGTTCTCACTTCTGCAACTGCTATATTTAGCAGTTGTTAGAGAAAATAAGAAAAATGAAATTGCTGAACAAAAATGATTGAAGCTTTATTACAGCAAAAAGCTAGATTATTGCGTAGGGCTGATTTTTTAGAATATGTACTCCTTTCAAATTCTAAAAATGTATGTCTATTTCAGACATTTGTAAGGCATTTGGCAAGCACTGCTTAGAAGATGATAGTGAAACTTAATTTTAACATTTGAAAAGCTTAGCTTAGGTCAGAAATGGAAACCTGTTTGAAAAGCTCAGCCTCTGCTGCAAAGGACATATTTGAGAATCATGCAAGTAACAGGAATGAATTTCTGGCCATTTCCACTAATGAGAGCATAAACATAAAAATTACATGTCTATGCCAAAGCCTGAGGTCCAAATTAGTTGGCTAAACCCAGTATATGACCATTTTGGACATTACCAGCCAGAAGAACACCAGTTCTAACAGGTGATATTCATGCTTCAAATTCAACATTATGTTGGGTGTTGTCATAATCTCCCCATTTCTGTATCCAAAAGTCTATAACCCTTGTTAGTCTTCCAAGGCTGAAGGTGAAAGAGTCTGCAGGCTCAGATTGTGGTTCTTCTTCCTCTTGGTCATTTTTTGCATCATTCTTCTTTCCCAGAACTCCATGTGAGCATTCTGAGGGCTCCTATAGAGCAAGGTGAGAAAGGAAGCAATTGGAAAGGACAAAGCGTGAAACATAGCTTCTTCTCATCCTTCCCTACTTACTGTTGAACACATGAATTCCAGGACCTGGCCACTGGCTGGGGAGGCTTGAGAAATGAATATGGATGTAATAGCATTGCCAAAGGATGGAGGGAGGTGCCAAGAACCTAGAGCAGAGGTGAACACAGAAGATCTAACTCCACACAGATGGTTTTGGAGTCTGGAATCCAGCAAGTCTCAGAGTCATTTCCATAGCCTATTCTGCACCGGAGTAGAGAAAGAGCAAGACTCACCTGCACTGAAACAATTCAGGAGACATTTCCATATAGAAATCCTTTGGGAAGTATCTTCATCTTAGCCTCTTCCCTAGGGTTTTTTCTGCTAGAGGGGACAATCAGGCCCAGACATATTATATACAGATTATCCACTTAATCTCATTTCAGCAATTATTGGTATATCTCCTCCTGTACTTGTTCCAAACAGAAAAATGTATCTTCTTTTGACTGCTACATAAAAGGGTATCCTTTTTCACTGTATTAAAGCCTAACCTTCAAAATCAAATTTTCCTCATAAAATAAAAGAGAAATACATTTGATGGAGGAAATTGCAACTAAATTAAGATCAGCATTAGATGAACAAATCCTTAAATGGCTCCTAGTTATTGATTTACTTTCTGAACTGATTTCTCTGGCTCAGAAATCACACTTGGTAGGGAACACATATTTAAACCTTAGGGTTTGGTCTACACTAGGGAAATCTTTCCCAAATTGTCAAGGAGTGATTCGCTAGTCCAATTTTAAAAGAAATTGGAACTGTTGTTTAGGTTGCGCTAAATTTTGGAATCAAGTAAGAACAGTTTGATTTTTTTGGTTCTTCATCTGTCCAAGGACTTGAACTGGCTTTTAAGCAAGAACTCAAGAGCCCATATTAAGAAGCAATGTCACTTGCAGGAGCTCTGAGTGGCACTGAGCCTTTGAGTTCACAGCCTTCTGCATCGCTACCGCTGTTTCTGGGATTTTTATCATATGTTTTTGAAATAACAGTGTTCTTGAAATGTGTTGTTCCTATACACTAAACTCATGCAACATTTGATGGGTACAGATTGCAAGTGTTTTAACATAGTGCAGGTATTTATGAATTTGTGTCCCAATACATAACTTCAGAAGGTAATGTTAAATATATAGATGCTGCCAGATTTTCTGGGTAGTATTGTCAATACTATTGTTCTGCATTAGGTCTTCAAGTAAATTTCTGTTTAAGTATAACATCTGTTAACATGCAAGATTGAAACTTGAACTTTTAGCCACATTTCTTTTGGAGAATATTTTAAGAATACATCCTGAGTAATTTTATAGAACTGATGATGACTACACACTGGGATCAAACGCTTGTTACTTTCAAAAAGTCTTTTATTGTAAATCCAGAAAAAGTGCGGTATTAACAGTTTCTCTATAAAGAAAAAAAAAGTATTCTGTAGTACAGTAAGAAATGGACAATCTTACAGTTTTCCTTTAACTATCTTGAAAGCTCTTATGTAATTGCATTTTGATGGGCACAATTGCAATTTCTATTAAATAACAGCTATATTTCCTGGAGGGGAGACTTTTAGTAGCAAAAAAAAAGTTTGTAGAGTAGGCATTTAGCTCTGCTTTCTCCAGTAGATGTCACTTGCAGTACATAATAATTCATGTAAAGAAGTTAGAGTATATAGAAGTGCATTTCTTTCTTTGAAATATGAAAGCCAAATTAAAAAGCCATTTTGGTGCCCTGTGTATATAGTAAGTTTGGCATTTGGTTTATTTTAACAGATGGCTTTGAAATAACAAAAGGTAAAGCATTTTTGTTTCCAATTGATCCATGAAGATTTTGTCTCTCTCTCCTGTAATTTGAAATAACAGAAGGAGATAAATTTACTTGTTGACACATGGGAAGTCTGGGTCACACATGATCTAATATTGTATTGACAACTAGGATTTGGCAACTACTCTAAAGAGAAAATGTATTATGTAATTTTTTTATTTCAGAAGCATTAACATTTTGGATGAAATTTAGCAGAGAAAAATTATAAGACACATATTCCAACAGCAGAGCTATTTTCTTGTATCAATAAATGAGATATTGTGGAGAATATTGTGTATTTAAGGAAAACTGTCTTGTGTTACAGGTAATTAGAAAAGTAAGCAACGTTCTAGGAACTTCCTGTATGATTGCTATTCATTTTTCTGCTCTTTCTTTTATTATGATAATAGTGTACCAACACTGTCTTCAATAGAGTCACTATGGGCTTATATACGTGGTGAAAACTCATCTTCAGGTGAGCAGTGCCTTAAGGGTGCATTGTGCCTCCATAGCTTCAAGGTCACTACTGATGGTGAATTATCTCTAAAGGTTCACATTTTATAGCTCCTATTGTTTTACTTGTCTCTACCCGATATATCAGCTGTGCCTCTACAATCTAGGATTTAGAAGCTGGTGGTTCACTTGCTGGCTGATCACAGTGTTTGATTTGATCTTTGGAGCCATCCCTCTCTCTCTGCTTCCCTCTGCCCTTCCTTTCATTAGGTACAAGTTAGGACTGCTGTATTAATTTCCATTCCACTCGCTATCATGTGGACGAGATAATTGGGAGTTCCAGTTTGGGACTTTGGTGTTCTCCTTTTTTATTCCTAGAAAAATCCCAGCATGATTTCTAGGAGACAGAGTTTCCCAGAGTAATCACAGCCTAGTTTAGAAAGGGGGATAAAAAAGTAGTTATGCTGTCTTCAGCTCATTCCCCTATCCCCCAACTCATTCCCCTACCTTCACCAGGCAGCCAAACACAAAAACAATCTTTATGTGTTTTCAGAAGGAATGTCTACCCAAGTAGGCAGGAACCACAGAGATGTGGACATGAACTGTGCTGTAGTATCCTTGCCCTCCCCCGCAAGAGATGTGAATAATTAAAATGTGGATAAACCACTGCCTGCTCAGGAAAAAGTCTGAGGAACCTGCCATGGGAGAATAGTGGAGACTATTAAAGCTTTGTCCCTCATCCCTGAAAAAAGCTGGTGTATACTGTGATTAGAAGGAGGAATTTCCTTTCCTTTACTTAGAGGCACACAGTTACAGCTTTGGCAATAATTTCTAATGTAAAGACAGTAACTTTGTCTTTCAAAGGATTGAAGGTGGTGTGCATTACTGAAGATGAAAGAGGTTATGAATAAACAAAACCCATAAGATTAAATAATCTAGAGATTTGAAGCTAGAGATGTTCTTGAACAGAGCTCATAAAGTTAATATAACAGGCACATATTGGTTCCTCTTCATCAGAGGATCTCACATTCTTATGAATTCCATTCCACGGCACCACAAAACTAAGCTTTGTGAGCTTCATTTTATAGATATGGAGACTTATAATTCACCTCTGATAAAGCTGGCCAATCAGTGAAGGAGCCAGAAGGAAATCTAAAACTGGCAATTTCAAGCTCTCTGCTATACCAGATAAACTTTCTCTCCTGTTCCTTCTAAGGGGAGATTCATTTCTCTCTCCACAGGTTCTGAAGGTTGGAAGGAATGTCCCTGAAAGCTGGCCTTTTACATTCCTAAGTGGCTCTTTTGAACTTATCTATTGTTTATTTATGCTGAGGAATACTCAGATTTAAAGAATTTATTGTGAAATCCATTCTGAATTTAAACATGGCACATACAGGTATCTTGCGATATTGTGATGGCATGAGAGACGCATCAGCTTCTGACAAGCTCATCTAGGGGATTGGGGAGGACATGGGGTTATCCCTTTTCTAAATTATTCGACATCTGGGTTTCTCCTTCTACAGTGTTTTGACACAAGTTAATTGCCAGCTTCATTCATGTGAGTGGATGCTTTTAAACAGAGCACTGCAAGAAGTCATGTGCTTCTTCTTCTTAAAGAACCAGAGTACCCTATACCATTTCCAAATTGACATCCCTGCTTGGTTTTGCTATCAGTATCAGTAAATATATATATTTAGCTTCACTTGACCTTATGAAGCTTCATCCGTCATGCCAGAGAGTAAGGACGTCACACTAGATGTAAAGGACATTGAAGAAAGGGAACTGTTTAATACATTAGAATGAGCATTGAGTAATCAAAATATAAACCTTTAGGAAAAATAAATATGCTGAAGTAATTTCAAATGAGCAGATTACTTCTGGAAGTTTTGTCTTTTGGTTCTGTGTTCTCATCAACTTTTTAAACCACTCCATTTCAAATATCCACAGAATTCACAAATAAGACAGCAGATCCAATACGTTATCGATGCTTACAGCCAGAGAAATGAAAAAGCTCTGATTTAAATGGTAAGGCTGGCCATCCCTCAAGCTATCATTCTTTTAAATCCCCGTGCTCCAGCAATTTGCTCTGAGACTTGCAACTCATCTGATTCCTACTTCTGAGAACAAAATTCTCCGAAATAAGTAGATAACCTCCACTGGCTATGATTTTATGACAGTACCTTGATTAGCAGGTTATCCTTCTACTGAAGTCAAGTGAAGTAAGTAATTATTCTATTTTACGGTATTGCTATTCAGGTATTGTTGACAACTGAATTTTTTGTCATGCTAAGCAACATAACACCGGAGATTGGGTAGTCAAAGAAAACTATAACTCTCTTGGGGAAAAAAAAAATAAAAAATGATGTCTGGTCACTTTATACATGGCAGGTCTCCAAGTACATGCTGAATTGCAAAATATAACACATTCAAAAAGAATATTTATGTGCCCCTTCCTCACAACATGTGCGTTATTTTTCTCCCATGTCACAAAAACTGTAGCCACAATTTACAAGTATATGCACAATCAAATTGCTATTGATTTAGCAATGCCTTTCTTTGATGTCCCTTGCCTTAACCTCATTTATAAAGCTGTTTTGCATTATTTCAAACTGTCAATGATTTGTGACTCATGAATATTCAAATCTAATTTGCACTTACCTTTTTTGCATGCATGCTTACTTGTAATATGTCTCATTTGCCCTTTGTTTTGTGTTTATTTGCAGATTGTTTAGTGAAGTAAACTCTGTTTTTAAAGTAACAGCATCTATTTAAACACAAGTGGTCCAATTCTCACCTTAGTACAGTTTTATATCACTGTAACTCCATTAACTTCAATAGAGTTTCTCCTGCTTAAGTGAAGAGAAGAAAAATGAGGCCTATGAACTCATTCTGGCTGTTTTCCATCTGCTCCTGATTTCACATCAACATCATTTATCATGTTCCATTGGAATAATAATATTTTTATTTAGTATTTTATTCAGAAAGAAATATCAAGACTAAACCCTCTCATCTTAATATTTCAAGCTCTAGGACAGTTCCGATGCTCAGATCTGAGTAAAAACTAAGAATTCATTATACTGAATTATTAGTATTCACTGATAACACAGTACTTTATTACCAGAGAAAAAAAATACATATATTTCTTTTGGTTTATTTCTGTGGCTAAGGTAAATTCAGCAGAATAACCCCTTAGCTGAAGAATGTCAATATAATAATACACCATTTCCCAGATAAATAAATAAATAAATAAACCATCTAGAAGTGTGATACCTGCAGCACAGTGCATCCCAAATCTAGCTCTTTGTGTAAAAAAGAAAAAAAAATCAGTTGAACTGCTAGGTGCCCAAGGAAAGCAGGGCCAAGATCTTTATATTGTTTTTGTTTTTGTTTTTTCCATTTATGGAGGATTATATAATCAAAGCAATGCCTTTCTCAAATACTAAGGATCTTGCTAGATGTTTATTTCTGGAACAAACAGTTATCGTGAACATATTGGCTGCAGACAGGACCTTCTTCAATGAATGAAGTCTGGAAACAGCAGAAAAAAGAATTTTGCTTTTGGATCAAACAGTATGATCTCCCTTCAGTCCCCAAAGCCATTTTTCAGAGGAAGCGACCTGAAGTTCAGCCTGGGGAGGGGAAGAAAGGCAATTGATTATTTTCAATAATGTTTGAAAGCTGAAATTAACCTATAGTGACAAAACTGTTTAGGTTCCAGGGCTCCTACTGCAACTCTATTTATGAAGCAGCTCTAGGGGTTTCAGATGGGTCTTGTTCTGATCATGTTTGTGGCCATAAGTGAACATTAAAGCAAGCAGGATTTTTCTTTGAACAAATTTTAGGTGAATATATTTTCTTTATGGATCAAATCCTGCGTTATCAAATGGAATGGAGCAGAATCAGGCTTTCTATGAATAACTGCACAAAACAAAAGCATGCATACACAGACAGGAATATATGTTGTGCACTTTTATTATTCATTTAGTCTCCTTTTTAAATAATTTCATCCAACCTATTGGGAAATAGAGCAAGTGTGATAGGTGACCAGTGACACATCAAGAATAATGAAATGAAAAGCCCAAATGAACATACTGTGAATGACTTTTAGGCTGGAAACTGTTTGCCTAAGCTATTCTTGGTGAATATTTCAAGGTAAAGAGCACTTTCCCTCTGAAGATTCATTGTACTGCCCTGATACGATGCAGGGTTCCCAACTGGGAATAAGAGATCTGAGCCCAGAAAATAGGACTGCATTCATCCAAGAGTTCAGTTCAAATGAATACTTTTATCAGCTCTTCCATAAAAGAGAAAAATATTTCAGATGTTTATTTTTAGCTCTGCACATGAATAATAGAAATAAAATGACTTGAGTATTAAATGTGAAGCAATTTGTTTAAAAAAAAAATGTCATATATAGGTTAATAATTATATACAGCTTAGTATGTGTTTTTTTGTTTTTTTTTTTTCAAGAACACCAGGATCATGGTTTTAAATGGCATGTCTCAGCTGTTATGAAGTCCAGGGTAAAGCCATGTCCCCTCCAACATTCAAGAAAAAGTATTATCCAGTATGACACATGCCTAGATATGTCTGATTGTGATCATAATATAGCCTTAAGGTAAGAGAACAGGACAACCACTTGTATGTTTTTTTTTCAAAGTTGTTTATTTTTATCTACATCAAAGAAAAGCTTCTGCTAGAGCTATTTATGCTGATGATCAGTAGGACTATTAGCGATTGTTTATAAATGTATATGAAGTAGTGAGAGACAATTTTTAAATTTAGCATGTACTTAAAAATGCAGCATATTAGTACATTGTCACATGATCATGTTTCATCACTGAAAACAAAACAAAAAAAAAAGTGTTCACATTGAAAAACATTTTGGAAAGGCATGTAATGCTATAATGCAAGAAATACTCAAATAGCATCAAACAAAAACCTGGGCTGTGAATCACCAAAGTATGAATTAAAGAACTGAAGTCTCTTGTGCAGAAGACTTACTGCAAGGGTTGTGCTTGTCCACGTTTACCCTTAATAGGAGCAGCAAAGCCAAGTACTTTGCAAAATCACTTGGCAGAGCCTTGTCCTGCATCCTTCATTCAGGTGGTTCTCCTGCAGTCAACAGGACTTAGGCCTGAGGATATTGAAGGCTATCAGCATTGAAAACATTGTCTGCAGAAATTCATGGCCTAGAAGTGATTTTCTTTGAACTTTTTTGTTCCCTCTGCAGGTGAGGCCTATAGACTGATGGGCAGCCCTTCTAATGACTGGGGATTAAAAACAGTAATGTGGCAGTATCTTCTTTTGGACCTAGGACCCTTGGACCTTTTGTTGTGTAGTCACATGCCACAGGACAATTTCCTTTCTGACATCCTGACATTAAAGTCAGTAGTGATACAGCACAGATGAGTTTTGCTCTTTGACTTTATTGGCTAACTGTGAAAAAACCTGAAAAAACTGTAAAAACGTGGTGTGTGGAGGTATGTAAACACAGTAAGATGGTTAGGCATACACTTTAGACTTAGGACGTGTTGTTTGGAATTAAGAGCCTTCTCTGCCTTTTAACACCAATATAAGAAGAATATCCAATCTAATTCACTGTGACTACAGATACTCCAGATTCTTTTGTTCTAACATGGAAAACCAGGTGATGTCTGAGAACTTGCTAAGCCTACATCTTGTTCTTCTTCCCCTTCATTGATCCTGTGGGACCATTTTCTCTTGTGAGAACTGGATCCTCCCATTCTCTTGCAGTGTAATTGTGAATCATCCCGCTCAACCTGCCAAGACTCAAGTGGAAGAATAGGATTTTCTAAACAGTGAACAATAGAAGAAAAAATAAAATTGGAACCATCATGGAGGGTTCACCTTCATAAAATAATTCGTATTAACTAATGTATGTTTCTTCGCTTACCTTATACCTGTGTTTCATTGCCTTGCATTAGTGAAGTAATTAATTTAGCAGGAGAGATGAAAGGAGCCAAAGAGATGACAGCAGGCATGTGTGAGAAAGAAGTCAAGTGTAGTTCTGTAATGGTGGGCAGCTGAAAAGTGTTTTCGACATGCATTTTGTAAATGTGAAAAGAGTGTAAAGGAGTGCATAGAGAGGAGCTGGAGGTGTGGTGTCTTTTCTGCTGCCTCATCAGTGATTGTGTACTCGGTATCTTCTAATAATATACAGGAAGGGCAAAGCCTCGGAGCCCACTGTAACATGTCTGATCTTCTTCTGTACCTTTAACCATTTGCAGGGAGGGGTTAAACTAAAACCCCTTAAACTAAAATGTTTCCTGCTTGGGGGGTATATATATGTGCTTCTTTTTAGACCTAAGGCTTCTTAGGGGAAATGCTGTATCCAAGGGCTGTTTTGTGAGCTGGGAGTACTGCACTAAACCTCTGGGGCAAATGTTTGCATTGAATCGTTGAAAGAATCTGAGATTGGCAACGCCACCCTGCCCTTGGCTAATGAGCCTTCCCCGAGAGAATATCAAGTGCAATTACCTTTCAGGGAATAACAACATACCAAAGAACCATGGACCCTGCAGAGAAAAAACGAAACACACATTCGTAGGTAGAAACAGCTATGAATCAGCATTAATTATCCAACAGAGGGAAAAAGGTTGCAATAAGTCTCGGTTCCTGACTCACACCATAGATCACAGCCAATGTGAGCTACTTAGAGAAAAAACATTTGCAAAGTTCAGCCTGCCCTAGCCCCCTCCCCTCGCACGTTCGCTTCTTCGCTCAAGTCGCGGTTGGGAGCTCCGCTCCTGGGACGGCTTTCCCGACCCCCGGTTTGGCGACAGCTGCGAGAGGCGCTCGGGGGAGGGGGCTGATGGCGGCGAGGGAGGCGTCCGACGCCAGCGGGACGGTTGAGCTGATGCTAAGGTCGAGGCCAGGTTCCCCCTGTGCCGACGGGGCCGGAGACACCCAGCTGCCCTCGAAAGTCCTGGGAGGAGGTCTGGAAGCCGGGCAGCAGCCTGCCTTTGGCTTCCCAGCTGGGGGGACCTCGTCCCCCCACGGCTCGCTGTCTAGCACATGCAGCAAGGGGGGAGAGTCCCGGGCTGTTGGCTTTTATTATGCACATTCCTGGAAAGGAGAAGGCGGGGGAGGGTAGGGGTGTGTGTTGGGGGGGGGGGTGCACATATTTGGGTTCGAGCGATTGGAAAAACGTGAAACCGCATGTCCAGAGCCAGCACCACTCAAGGATGCCCCTGCGGTTCCCCGGGCGTGTGTCTTTGTGCCGGAGCGCATCCTCCTGGTGCGGCCCTGCTCCGCCTGCAGCCAGTCCTGAGTGGAGCCTTGCGCGGAGCCCTGCGCGGAGCCGGCGGCGGCTGCCTTGCGCGGCCCGGGGCGGCTCCCCTGGGAGCCGGGAAAACCCCGCCGCAAACTCTTCGGACGTGAAACCGCCCCGGAGAAGGGCCGGCTGCTTTGCTGAAACGAGGCGCACATATATTGAGTTTGTCAGGGATCATAAAATGTGAATTGATTATTCAAACAGCCATTGATTATAAAAGAATGCTTACTGCAGCAATGGGAAAGGTTAAAAGGAAATTGACCCTCTGCGTACGTGACATAAAGTCATTAGGTAAATGAGATATTCATACGGGGTATAATCAAGGTCATGCTAATTTTATTTGCGGTGTTCCACTCGAGTCTCGAGCTTCGTTTGGGGGCCGCAAATTGTCCCCGGGGGAATTAAAACACCAGGTAGACCCCAGGTGCTGTAAAAATCAAAAATAAAAATAACTAAAAGGGGAAAAAAAAGACGTACATGAAACCCGAGGAGGGCTGCAAATTGCCCCGAAGTCCTGCTGTGGCGGCGGTGGGCCCGAGGCCGAGCTCCCGCCGTGGCGGTGCTCCAGTGGGCGCAGAGGGGCGCGGAGCCCCGCGCAGCATCGGGCCTCCCTGCGGGGGTACTGGCACCTCGCCGCGGCCGGGTGCCTCCTCGGAGCCGGGGGAAGAGCTGGAAGTGCTGGCGATGTCAGAGATCCTCGCCTCTCCCAGACAGGATGAGAACGTGTAAAAAAATTAGATATATTTATGCACATATTTATCCCCTCTAATTACAGAAATTAATCCTCTTACTTATGACTAAAAGGTAACGTCTAAGGCGTCCCTTTGATGTTTAACAGCATCGTTTGTGGCTAACATTCCGACTGATTAAGGAATAATTGTTGTTAAATGCTTTACAAGTGGATAGTGTTTAATTGAGAGGTATTCATAATTTTACGGCTTACCACAAAATGAAACGTAATTAAAAACGCAAGAATTTCCAACTGATTTTATTCCAATTATGTTTATTGTTCAGACTAATTATCGCACGAGATGGGGTACTTTTCCCCAGCCCTACACGGCACGCGTCTCCCACATACACCCGGGCGGGTTTTCTTTTCCAGGTACAGGCTTGGGGCGGCTTTCTGCAGCCTCCGCTCCCCCCTTCTCCCCCGCCCCCCATTGTAATTAAATGCTCCAGCCTTTTCTTCTCTCCTCCATGCAACACCTTGGGATGTGAGAAAGTGATGGCAGCTCTCTTCCCTCAGAGCTCCAAGTAATTGTAGAAGGGCTGATGAATTTCTTGAAGAAACACTTGCCACACACTGAGGAAACCATCTCCTAGCAGGATTTTACAAACCAAAGTAAACAAAGCACCCCAGGGGCGATTTCCTCCTTTTGCGCAGCTTACTTCTCAATTTACCTCAGAAGCGCTCACAAACACACACAAGAATTACAGCAGAAATCAGAGTTGGTCTGGGGAAGATACTCCGGATGGAGACAGGCAGAGAGATGGGAAATGTTCAAAGCAAGGGACGGTCATTAAAATACCTGCCAGGCGCGCTGCCGTTCCCCAAACCAACCTTGCCTTCTTCCCCTTGAACTCAGAGCTCTCTTCAGCATCTCTTTAAACACGCGTATGCCTGGGAAGGAGAAAAAGACAAACACACACACACACACACACAAAAGAAACACACACACACGGACCCGCACCTCGGGTCCATCTTCCCAACGCCTTTAGAACAACCCCAGCCTCCCGAGCGAGCCGGCGGGGAGGTGAAGTTACGTGGCCAATTTCACTGTTTCCTCGATCGAAGAAAGTTGGGTGTGGAAATGGATCTCTTTATTCCTGACTTTCTCCATCCCTCAGCTGGGCTCTCGGAGAAAATCAGAGAGGGGTGCCTGAGAGCGCCCCGACACCAGATCAGCACGGACAGGGACAGTGCGTACCCCAAACGGGGGCTGGGGGACAGGGGGCATATCACGTCCCCTCCTGCTTCCAACTTGAGCTTTTCCTTTGGGGTCCAGCCCGTTAAGGAAGGAGCACACGTATTTATGGCTCCTTTTGTTTCCTCCTGCCCACCAGCTCCAAACCTCCGGGGGGTGCGCAGTCCGGGGGCTGCTGCCCTGCTCGGTGGGCTTGCGGCACTCAAAGGTGTGCTTTGGCTCGGCTGTGTCTCTCCGTATAGTTTCTCGGGTCTCCTGAAGGGTTTAATCGAGGTGTGATAGTAGAAGAGTGTTTAAATTCTGCTGGGGAAATAAGGGGGAGTGGAGGATTCCCTCTTACGGCAAGTTAGGAATAGCCCAAGCTTTCCAAAGGTATGTTTAAATTGGACTTAATGGAGCAATATCTCTACTTTTTTTTGCTTCAGCTAGGAGTCCTGAATCCTTTCATTAAACTGACATAGATTTCCAGAGATGGGGAAAAGGAGGGGTAACTGGGGTGGACATTTTATGTAAATGAGCAAATCCGAAATGTATTACAAATCCACTGTAATAAAACTGACAGTTTTGACAGTATTGACAACATAAATATATGTTGGAACACAGCACTTTCAGACACTTAACCGATGAAGCAATAAAAAGATTCGACTACAATATTTCAAATAATCGACATTGATGTTTTGATACATCATTTTTATACCTCGAATCGATCTATCACTCTGTGACCGGTCAATTTTAAGTAAAAATCTGCTGCAATTATTTACGCTATTGCCAATGACGACCTAATAACTGTTTTCAATTAATTACAGCAAAACTAAGCATTATGAGGGCTAACCGGCCGTATATTCCATTGTACGGTCCCTTGCATTTATTGTATGGAGAGCAAACACATATATGTATATTGCATTCTCTTTGTGGGATCAAAAGAAAGACGTACAAAGGCGATCGCAATCTTTTAGGGGGAAAAAAAGAAAAAAGGAAAAAAAAAAAACACTTCTCTTTCGGGAACACACCACGGGCTCTCATCACGTACTTCTAGGAAACACACTATAATATTTTGTCAGCTCTTTCCCTATGCAATACCAAGCCGGGCTCCTAAGATTTTTTTTTCCCTTTTCTCTTCGGGCTGCGCGCTGATTCCCACTTCAAACAATGGGCCGAGCAGCGCTTTCAAAAAAGGGAGATTCGTGCTTGGAGTGATCGCGTGTGTTATGAGAGTCGCCGTAACATTTCAAAGGAGATAGGAAGATATTGTTCTCTCCGGACCGAGAACTCCAGTGTCAAAACGAGAGCGCTCTCCTCTTCTGGAGTTTTATAGGCAGCTGGAGAACAAAAGTGAATATTTTGAGAGCTGAGCGGAGTTTGGAGGCTTCTCAAATGCTCTGATATTGATTGCACTAAAGCGATTTAGTTTGCCCTAACTGTCCTTTCTGTTACGATGCCACATTGCAAAGACGGATTTTTTTATTATTATTATTATTTTTTAATGCTTCAGGCTCCTTCGAACAAATGCAAACTAGAATTTTAACTACCCTGCTAGAAGCAGCCTTACTGGGAAACCCTGACAGGTATTTTTGTCCTTCTACTTTACGAAGGAAATACACACGCTGCCTGTTTATGGTCTTCACTTTCCCAAACCTCCCAGCCCACGACGCAGAAGCAGCCCGGCTCTCCTTCCACGCTAGCGCTCCGCACCCCCCCCGCGCGTGGGTTATTCAGGGATAACGCAGGACGGGAGGAGGGGGGCGGACATTTGGGTTCCCCTTCTCCCCCGGCCTCCCCCCGCCGGGTCGGGATGCGGGGAGGGAGGGGACCCCCGGGGCAAGCCCCCACGGCCACACGGGACCTGGAGGCGCGGAACCGGGGGACGGCGGCTCCGCTCCGCGCCCGGCATAGGGGATGCGCGCCCCTCCGCGCCCCCGGCAGCGGCCCTGCGAGAGGCTGCGCGGCGCGGCGGGAGCGCGCTGGAGCCCCGCCAGATAGCGCTAGAGGGCTGCCGATGGCACCGCCGCGCCGTCGCCGGGGGCTGGGACGGCCCCGGGGCATCCCGCAAGTGCCGGGTCGGAGCCCCGCGGCCCGGTCCGGGGGGGGGTGATCAGGGGCTGGGGAGGGGGGAGCGAGCCCCGAGCTCCGGTGGTGCTCGGAGGAGCTTTGAAAGAGGAGGGGGAGGGCTGGAAGGAAGGGAGTCGCAAGGGAAGTTAACAGGTAAGTAAATGAACCTCCTCCTAATCCCGCTCCCAAAGATCGGGGGAGGTCAAGCAGAGTTCACCGCGATGGGCTACCACTGACTTTCGGGCCGGGACGCCCTAAAACCGGCCGGGTTGCGGGAGAGCCCCGTCCCGCAGCGGCGGGCGGGGGGCGCGGGGGGAGCAGCTCAGGGAGCCCCGCCGCCCGCTGGGGCCGTGCTGGCAGGGGGCGCCCGGGGCGGCCCCCCCAAAGCCCGGCGGCTGCGGGAAGCCGGAGGGAAGCGAAGTGGGCTGGGACGAGGAAAAAGTGACTCAAGTTGTGAGAGCCGCCCGTCTAGGCGAGGTGAAGCGTAGCAAGGAGCGATTTCGGAGACAGGAGTTTGATCTGTGGAATAATGCTGGTTATAAAACTGCAAAGGTGCTGTTTGCACCCCACGCATCGCCTTGGGAGCAGAACAGAAAGAAAAAAGCCCGTGGATTTTACCACGGGGTCACGGTTATGTTGTAACCCTGGAGACGCATTTTAACACGCGGATTGCTTTCTTCATTAAATATGACACATTTCCTAGAACGACAGCCCAAGACAAAACGCCAGGACAAACACTCCAAATTATTCGTCCTGGTCCGCAGAAGCCTTAGCCCGTCTATTGTGGGGTCTGCCTGTAAATGTAGGCTACGTCTTTCCGAAGACAATGGCATAGCCCCCAAATACTTGAACTCGAGGCACAAACAAACAAACATTGAATAAAGTTACAAACAAGATTAAGGTTCGAGTTATTTGTCCCTGCAGCAAGGCGTCAATTGTTCTAACAGATGTAGGGATGCTAAGAGGATTTAAACCACGCGAATTTAATAAACCAGATTAGCAATAGGTGCTTTCCACAAATGCTAGGAACCGTGAAGTAAATCTCCCCTAAATTATCTATTAGAGCACAGCGTTGCTTGCAAGGAGTGCAGAAAAATTCCGAGGGGTGCAAGCACAGCTCGTTTCCCCTCCCAAACTTTGCATTTGCATTAAATCTCCCGCTACACACACTGCGCGCACACTCACACAAAACAGCGGCTTAACATACCCGGTGGAATATATTCTCGAAATCTGAAATATTACCTGTTGTGCCATCGTCCGCTTTTGCAAGGCTGTGGAAAAAGAGAGAGAGAGGGAGCGAGCGAGCGAGAGAGGCATGTCTCAAAGCCAGCAAAGGACTAAGATGCCACACTTCGGAAAGGCTGATTGAAAACAGACTCTTCTTAAGTTTTAGAGGATTTTCTCTCTCACTCCCTGCAAGGGCTAAGAAGCCGATTTGGGAGTTTGAAGGGAATAGGTTTCAGCGTCCATATTTGTTCTGGTGCACTTGTAAAATGCGATTTGAAGAGGATCTTTAGCCCTCTGATTGTCTTTGTATTGTTTTTCTTGAAACGGATCTTTTGCCCTTAATGAATCCCCACACAGCTGGACAGCTCCTTCTCGGACACTGAGAGCGCTAACCCCAAACTGACCCCAATTTGACACCACAAGATGAAATTTTACCGCCTGTTAAAACCATTTCCAGCCTCGGCAAAAGGAGCTGGCTGTTGACTGAGATGCACTTCCATACCGGACACCTCATTTCTCTTTGGACTTTTGAGCTGATCTAAAAAAAAAAAAAAAAAAAAAAAAAAAAGGGAAAAAAAAAAGAAAGAAACACACACACACACACACACCACCGACTCGTCTCTTCTCGTCTCTTACTCTTTTCCTGGAAACAGCCTTTGCTGTGAAAATGATGCACGAGAAATGGAAATTAGCCAATTTAATTTTCCCGAATTACTGAGTTTAAAAGGAAATATGTCACAAGGCTGAAAATAAAATTAGAAAAAAAAAAGTAAATAATAAATGACCTAAGACTGTAGAAGCCCCCACCCCCTGCACGCACGTATCCCATTTTCCTCCGAGTTCCTAACAGCATCTTTGTTAATAGCTGAGTACTTTCACTTAAGGGCGCTAAATTGAGATTCCTCTTTAATGGCTAAACTTTAGCGCTTTATAAACCACGTTCTCTGTGTGCGTTAATCCACTGGGACAGAGAAGAGGAAAAAGGCTTCAACTCTTTTCACGAAAAAAAAAAAAAAAAAAAAAAAAAGGACACAAGAGGAACATGAAAGCCCCTCATTTACCATATGAAATTTCACTTTCTATCAAGTTAAAATCATTTTTAAAAGTTGGTCCCTGTCCCAGATTACACACATGCACAGCAGGGCGAGCCAACGCAGGGGGTTAATTAGTTTAGTGAAGGGAAAAAAAAAAAAAAAAAAGAAAACTGAACAAGTGAAAGGAGCAGCATTGAACACTACAAAAATCTTTGGCTGCTTTTTTTGCAGCTTTGATTTTAGGTTGCTTTCTCTAACAATCCCTTACTCAAGAGAACCAAGATCTACAGGCGCTCCTGTTAAAAGCAGAATTACGAAAAGAAAATCAAGTCTAAAATTACGTCCTGAGCAATGAAGCACCTTCTCCTATGGGAGCCAAGTCGTGGAAAAACTTGGCTTTGAGAAGAAAACTGATGAACTTCTCCCACAGCTTGCAGTCTGAACAAATACAGGGAGCCTTCAGTGGAACTAGATTACTTTTGCACGGCCACGTTACAAGGAAAGAGCTCTTCTTTAGTGATACCGAAACTGTTTGAAATGAGACACACTTGTACAGCTCAGGAGGCAAGGCTCTGGGTTTTCACTGCCTCGGTTAAAAAATAAGTTTGGAAACTACAAATATTTAAAATATGTCCTCGAAGCTGGCTGCATGGGCTTTATCACAATGAAATGATTCCTCGGAAGTTTAGAAATCTGGCATCTTCGGGGCGGGGGGGTGAGAGGTGGAAGAAGGAGATGAAGAAAAAAAATAGCATTCACTGATGACTAGATCTCTTTAAAAAATCTGTTAGAAAACTACAGCTGTAAAAGTAGGAAAGGATTTGCATAACCTACTGCTCTGTAGGTCTCCGCGCACCCAAAGGATTAGCCAAGCATTCATTACCATGAATATCTTGAATTACGTTACCGATTTATACGACAGAGTATAAAATACTGCACAAGAAGACTGGCTTTTTCCTTGCGAAATGAATCGACTTAACCACTGCTTGAAAGAGATCTACATACTAAGGGCTTTTTTACTCACCTCTCTTTACAGTCCCGTGAAAGTCAGTCACAGCAATTCGGTTGCTCTTAGGACTAGCTTTAATCTTGGAAGAGATCCTCTAGGAAAAGACAAACGGGTCTGCTCTCCGGCTTCTGGCGGGCTTTAAAGCAGGGTGCAACTCTGGCTAGAAGTAGGAGAGTGACTTTTCTCCGCATTCGCCCCATATCTGTAAATAGAGCCCGCTCTGCGGGGCTCGGCACTATCGGAACACGCAGGAATGCCCACTGGCGTTTGTCAGCCCTCCACACTATCTTTCTTTATATGTGAGGGCTGATTTCCCGCAGACATCATTGTTATGATGGCTCATTTAATCAAACTGTTTAATTGCTCCGGTAATCACTATCATCATCACAGGTACTCAATCATTCATCATTTTGGAGGGGTTTATTGACCTCTGGAGCTCATTCCCTACGCCTATTAAAATCAGGCCAAATATCTATAACTGCCCCCTGAGTCATTTTCTTAAAGTTTCCAAAAAATAAAAATAAAAATCTTAGAATCACCGTCCTCATCGTGAGCAGCAAAACAAACCAGAACAAACGCTAACTGAGCAAATCACATTTTTTTTTCTGCCGTGTATTTTTAAAAGCCATCTATGTATGAGGCCACGTTCACAACCGGGTACATAATCATTGATAAATCCCACTATTAACGGGATAGTCTGTTTTAGATTTTATGTGCAGGGAACCGTGAACGAGGATGGGGGGTTGGGGAGGACAAAACTGCAGCAATCGATAGTTTGACCATCGCTCCTCCCCTAAACTTCAAGCATCCCCCATGATTGATGATCCCGGGTAGCTTTGGTAATTGACTGTTCTGAGGTAAGGCATGTTTCAGCTCCAGCAAAGCGATTGGGCGAGGGGAACATACCAAAATTAACGCGTGTGTGTGTGTGTGAGAGTGTGTGTGTGTGTGTGTGTGTGTGTGCGCGCGCTTGGAAAAGTTCATTTGGTGCTCAGGGGTGGGGGGTGCAGCATCTCGCTTAATTTGCTAAATAACCCTACTGTAATTAGCACTACCATTAGAAGGCATTACCGAGCTAATACTTCAGCATACATTCCACAAGCGCGACGTCGATATACAGCAAAGTCCAGAACCGTAACACACGCGAATGCATCGCTCCCCGACGGATCCGCTCAGCGAGAACATGCAACCCCAAATCTACGGAACATCTGGATCCATCCTACAAAAGCCTGAGCGTGACTTTGGTTTTAAGCCCTTTTCAAAGGCTGGCAGCCTAAGCGCAGAACCAAAAGGGGGTTCCCCCTCCTCCCACCCCCCCCACCCCCTTCCTCCCACCCCCCCGCGGCATCCACAGCGGGCTTGGTCGCAGCGATCGCTTGGCGAGGAGCGGTGCCAGCCCCGGGCTGAACGAGGCGCGCTCCCCGCGCCCCGGATCGGGACTTTTTGCCCGGCCCCGGGAGCGCTCAGGGGCCGGCTGGCCGCGGAGCCGCGCGGAGCTCGCCGAGCCGGCCGGCGGCTGGGGGAACACCAACTTTGCGCGGCCCCCCCTTCCCCGGCAGCCCTCCGTGCCCTCGGCCCCGCATACCGTTCTCGGCAGCGGCGATAGCCGGCGAGTTAAATAAATAATTCAGAGCGTAAATCAGCCGCTAAACACCGCGGTTAATCGCAAGGTATTTCGTCGCTAAAACAACCTAGCGCGAACCAACCCGGGGCCGGGCTTCTGTGGCACTTTTCCTCCGGCTCTCGGCAGTTTTCCCCTGCCTCTCCCCCCTCTCGCACACACGCACTCTCCCCGTCCTCCCTCCCTCCCTCCCTCGCTCCCTCCCTCCCTCCTCCCTCCTCCCTCGCTCGCTCCCTCCCTCCCTCCCTCCGCCCGCTCTCCTTCCTACACGCCTCGCTTCGCTCGGGGCAGGGGCTGCTGCGCGGCTCCCCCCGCGCGGCGCTGCAGCCGCCCTGCCGGCGCGCTGCGCATCAGCGGCGCTCTGCCGGCCGGGGCGCCCCGACACCGACACCGGCACCGGCACCCGCACCGGCCCCGGCCCCGGCCCCGGCCCCGGCCCCGGCCCCGGCCCCGGCCCCGCCGCCGCCGCCGCCGCCGCCGCCCCGCTCCCCGCCGCCGCTCCCCGCCGCCGCCGCTCCCCGCCGCCGCCGCCGCGCTGCAGGACTGGCTATGGCCACCGCCACTTCCGGGTTCCGTCACTTCATTCTCCCGCCGATCGGCGCCGCGAAACTGAGCCGCTTCTATAAGGCAGCCCGCAGCCAACCTGCCAGCGCTTACTGACACTCACTCATCTCAGAGAGAGAGGGAGAGAGGGAGGCAAAATACCCACCGGCAGGAGGAGGAAAAAAAAAAAAAAAAAAGAAAAAAAAAAGAGAGAGAGAGAGAGGAGAGGGGGAAGTCTCCGGGCTTTGCAAACTATTCGATTTTTTTTTTCTTCGCATCTTTCCCCACCCCCCTTCACAGTACTCAAAAAAAAAAAAAAAAAAAAAAAAAAAAAAAAAAAAAAGACCCTCTAGCGATCCTAAAAGGCAAAACCTGAGCGCGGAGTTACTGGAAGAAGGAACCGGGGTTAAAAAGATTCCTCCTCTCTTCTTCATCATCATCAACCATCATTCATTCACTACCTTGACATTCCCTGGCTTTGATTGACAGCTGGAGTGGCAAAAAGCCATGAGACACGACAGTTTGGTTACATGTGGGTTGCTGACGGGCCGATCGTAACCTTCAGTTTGGGGGCTTGACAATTTTTTTTTTTTTTTTTTTTTGCATAGAGAAAGAAAAAAGGAAAAAGAGACAGAAAGAGAAAAAGGAAAGAGAAAGAGACAGAAAAAAAGAGAAGAAATACACAGAAACTCATCGTGGTTCCTGACTGTTTTTTATATATTATTGTTGTTGTTGTTGTTGTTGTTATTATTTACCCATATTGGAGGACAGGAGAAGTCTATAAGTGGGTTGCAAAAAAAAAAAAAAAAAAAAAAAAGGAATCTTCTTCACTCTAAATCACTTTCTTTGCTGGACTGGGATATTAAATATACGACACATCCAGGAGTTTATTGGAGCGCAGACTGATGGCGCAAAGGGTAGGTTTAAATCTCCAACACTTACCTATATATAAATCCTCTCTTAAGAGGGGCCTGTCCGATTTGCTCTCCTCTGTTGCTGATGATGATGGCGGCCACTATTAAAAAATAGCAGCAAAAATTATTCACTAGCTTTTTGTGTGTGTGCGTGAGTCTCTGTGTGTGTGTGTGTCTCTCTCTGCAATTGTTCCACGCTTTTTTCCTCTCTAGCTTTTCCCCCAGCAGCGCGATTTCCCTGCTCTCTGGCTGCTCAGTAGCACGGGGTTCACAGGGGAAAGCTTGCTGCTGCTGCTGCTGCTGCCGCCGTTGCTGCTGCTGCCCAGGACAGACTAACAAATACATATGTGTGTGTGTATATATACGAACGTATATATATGTATACATATATAGCTGCTTTTTTTTTTTCTTTTTCTTTTTTTTTTTTTTGTCTCTGGCTTTGACAAGGACAAGGGGAATTGCTACTAAATAATGTTTCTGGTAACTTTCAGATTATTTCCCCCTTTATCTCCCACCCCCTCCCCTCCGATGCACCCCACCTTTCCTCTCTCCTTCCCCGTGATGATTTATTTATCTAGCTGCTTTGGATTCTGCTTGTTTATTCATTTACATTTGATTTTTTCGTCCTTCCTTCCTAATTCAGAGCAACTCTAGTTTCTCTCCTCCGTTTCCTTCCTTTCCATCCCGGTTTCCTCGCCAGGGTCTCTCCAGCCGTGCCGAAGCGGACCGTCTCCCCCCGCACACACACACTCACACACACACACACGCACTCACTTTCCCCCTTTCCCTCTCCCTACACCCCCACGCCTCCCTCAGCCTCTCCAGCCCCTGCCCCTGCTCCCAGCCGATTTCATTTCGCACATCTCACTCTCTCTGTTGTGGCTGTTCTTGTTTTGTTTTGCTCTGTTTGCGTCTGCCTGGGTGCTTTACTCTCTTCTGACTTTTGTTGTTGTTGTTTGTTTGTTTTTTTATTCCCCCCTCTCCCCCTCTCTCCCCCCCCCCCCCCTCTTTCTCTCGCTTTCTTCTCTTCCGGCCCGGTTTTTGACAGTACGATGAGCTGCCCCACTACGGCGGGATGGATGGAGTAGGGGTGCCGGCGTCCATGTACGGGGACCCCCACGCCCCCCGGCCGATTCCCCCGGTGCACCACCTCAACCATGGCCCGCCGCTGCACGCCGGCCAGCACTACGGGGCCCACGCCCCGCACCCCAATGTCATGCCGGCCAGCATGGGCTCCGCTGTCAACGACGCCCTGAAGCGGGACAAGGATGCGATCTACGGGTAGGTGCCGCCGGGCGACGCGGCGCCGCTGCCCGCCGAGCGGGAGGGCAGGAGCGGGGCGGGCGCCGGGGGGCTCCCGGGGGGCGGCCGGGGGGCGGCGGCGGCCCCGCGCTGCGGGCCGGGGGAGATGCGCGGAGGCACGGCCCGCGGGGCTGGGGTGCCGGCACCCTCGGGAGACACGTCCTGGAAGAGAGACCCCTCGGTGGAAAGGGAATGGGGGGCGGCTTGTCTTCCTTTTTTTTTTTTTTTTCTTTTTTTTTTTCTCTTTTTTACCGCGAGTTTTTTGTCTCGCTCGGAAAGGCCCCGGTCAGGACTTCAGACAAGAGAGGTGGCTCTCTTGGCGCTGGGTTTTAGGCGATGAAGTGGTGTTCTGGTGTTCTCCTCCGTGCCATAGTAGCACTCTTCCAACACTGTAAATAAAGAGATATTCAAATCGCCGAAGACAGTAAGAATAAAAGGGATTCGCTTCTCACGAGCAGCTCTTCCCTGAGATAAGCGAAGTAAATGCATTGGAGGCAGCGAGCTGAGTTTTATATGTAGGAAAGAGAGAGCGGGAGGAAAAAGAAACACGTACCCAACAAAACTCGAGCCTGTGCCAGGGCACTGCTTGGGGGGAATGACACCGATTCCCTCCAGTGCCTTTTAGCAAAAAATACCGAATTATCCTAAAAGGAGAGATAGTAACGTCTGTGACAGAGTGTGGGGCCTTGATCAGACACCAAAGGGGGAAACAGACCAACTCATACTTACTACTTAGCACGCAGATAAAATATTTTTTTTCCTGACTACACCAACTATGGGAAAATATTTCGAGAAGTGCTCCCTCCCTCCGCCCCCTCCCCAGCTCACTTATCTGGACAGCTGGTATTTTACTTGGGTGTGCTTCCTAAGCCAGGAAACTTCACCACATTTTTGTTAGCAGGCCCCTTGAAAAATAAAATTACGTATTAAGTAGTTTGCAGTTTGCCTCCCCGTGCTTCTCATTTTAGGTCATAGCTTGAGGGTAGGGATGGGATCTCCCAGGTTTCGCCTTATTTTAGGCTGTGGCGAAAAGGGGAAGGTTCCCAGATGAGCTGCTGCCTGCTTGAGTGAGTGTGTTTGGTGCGCCGGGCGTGTGAGTGGAGGTCACTTTTGTCCTCAGCTCTGGGGACTGCACAGGGGATGCGGCTTGGCCATTCGTAATTTCCGAAAGATTAAAAAAAAATGAAAAGAAAAGGAAAAAAAAAAAAGTGTATTTTATTTCGAGGCGAGATCGTCCCTGCTCTGCCCGAAGCAATACCGAAAGGCTGCAGAGCGTGTCCGTGTGTCCGTGTGTGTACGTGCATTTAAAAAATACTTGTTGATTAGAGCTCTTCTTTCCCCCTCTCCCCACCCCCTCTCGCTCTCTTTGTGTGCCACTGCCCGGTAGGCACCCGTTGTTCCCCCTCTTAGCTCTGGTCTTTGAGAAGTGCGAGCTGGCGACCTGCACGCCCCGGGAGCCCGGCGTGGCCGGCGGGGACGTCTGCTCCTCCGACTCCTTCAACGAGGACATCGCCGTCTTCGCCAAACAGGTCCGCCACCTCTCCCCCCGCCCCCGGCCCTTCCCGGCGCTGCCGCTGCCCCCGGCCCCCGAGCCCCGGGCCGGGCCCTGCCCGGGGCAGCCCCCCCCGACCCCCCCCCGCTCCCCCCCAGCCCCCTCCCCGGCCGCCCGCGGGGGGCGGGAGGGGGCGGCGGGGGGCGCGCGGCCGGGCCCGGGCCGCCGGCCCTCGCCCTCGAGCACCGACGGAAGGGGGACGCGGCTGGGGCCGGGTCTGGAGGCAGCGGGAGCGGGGAAGGACGGGGAGCCGGCAGGGCCGGGGGGCGGCCGGGGCAGGGCCGGCTCCCTGCAGCACCCCCCGGCTGCGGGGTGCCCAGCGGGGCCGTGGGGCTGCGCTGCCTGCTTTTGTCACCCCTCGGGGTTGCTCCCTTCGGGCCAGGGGCAGCAGGGCCGAGGGAGGGAAGAACCCGCAACTCACGCTGCTTTGCCTTCTCCTTGCAGGTCCGCGCTGAAAAACCACTTTTTTCTTCAAACCCAGAGTTGGACAATTTGGTAAGGCCTCGCCCCAGCGCCCCTGCGCCCCGCTCCCCTCTCGCCTTCCCCGGCCCCGTGTTAGCCCCTCGCCCTCGGCAGCGCCGGGAGGAAGGCAGCCGGCCCTCGGCTGCACGGCCCGGCCCGGCCCGGCCCCAGCCTTCAGAGGGCTGCACTTGCGAAGTGAGCCGGGGCAACGCCGGCAGCCCCAGCGCCTTGCGGGGCAGCGCGGAAAAGCCACGGGGAGCTAAAGTGAGGGAAATAAGTGCTTCGGGAGAGAGGGACGGAGATTTCTAACGTCATTCTTTTGCTAATGTGAACGTTTTCAATATTCAAAGTGACTAAATCCGCTTGTAAAGAAGATGCCAAAGTGTTCACCCCCCCCTCCCTCCCTCCTTCTGGGGGCGGTGGGGGGATGCGAGCGTGTGCTCGGCTTCTCCGCGGCCCCTGCGAAGCCAGGGCCGGGGTGCGGGGAGGGAGCGAGGGCGAGAGAAGGGGGAAGCTCGGGGGTGGCGGCAACAAGCGCTCATCGCCGCGCCTCCGATAGATATGATAAAAATCAAGTGCTGAGGTTAAAGTTGACCGAAATTGTTCAAGCGTGACCAAGGAGCTAAAATCCCGGATAATGACTGCGCGCCCTGACAGCCCCCATCTCCCCCTCGCCCCTTTGGGCTCGCAGCCCCGTGCAGCCCCCGTGCTCTTTTCTCCCACCTAACCCGTGGCTCAAAACTTTCTTGCAGATGATCCAAGCAATACAAGTACTAAGGTTTCACCTTTTGGAGTTAGAAAAGGTAAGCGGCGGGGCGGAGGGCGGGGGGAGGCCGTCCCCTCCCCGGCGGGCCGCTCCTGCCCTGCGCCCCCCGGCCGCTCGGGGGGCCTTGTGGCACGGCCGGGGGACCTGGGGCAAAGGCGGCGTGGTACCGCAACCTGTGCCATCGGGGCATGTGACACCCGACAGCCATGCCCGGCCCAGCCCGGCATTTTTTGTTCAGCGTAATTCCAGCCGAGCCCTCGCATTTATCCATTATTAAGCCCCGTGCGTCCTTCTTGCCCCTGCTCTCGGCAGAAGTTCCCTCCGTGACTCGGAAACAACCCGTCTAGCAAAAAGCCAAAGGAAAGCCCTCCTGCTCCTCTGCAGCTCTGGCAGGCGTGCTAACCCCAAACAGGCAGTAAATGTTTGCAAGAGGCAGGGGGCCCCTGCTCGGCCTGGGGAGGGGGCTGTGCCCTGCCCGGGACGGCCGTTCCCAGCCCCTCGGCGGCTCGTCATCACGCTGCTGGCCCGGGGCACCGAGCCGTGGGCGCCCCGCATCGCCCCGCTGCCGTCCCGGGCGACGAGCGGTGCCCGCCTGCTGCGCTCCCCACACACCGCCGGGGGCCGCGACCCCGGGGCCGGAGCTGCCCCCGGGCCGGCCGGCCCTCCGCACGCCAGGCTGAGCCCCCTAGCTCTCTCTCGCTTTCTCTAACTTGTTGCTGCGGCGAGTCTCAAGAGAATAATATGCGCTGCAACAATTTCTCTATTGTTTCCTCGCCTTCAGCTATTGTGCCCCTTAATTAGAGTTACTCGTGGAGTAGATCAGAGTGTTGCTCTTGCTACCAGAAATAGTTGCAACCCGATATTTCGCCATTATTGATGCTATTATTCTTGTTACCGCTTTCAGGTTCATGAATTGTGCGATAACTTCTGCCATCGGTACATTAGTTGTTTGAAAGGAAAAATGCCAATAGACCTCGTTATTGATGAAAGGGATGGCAGCTCCAAATCAGACCACGAAGAACTCTCAGGATCTTCCACAAATTTAGCCGACCATGTAAGTCCTTTTGATTTCTTTATGGCACTTTCTAAGACTTTTAACCTGCTTAGAGGACCTGTCCCCGATTTCATTGTTTTGTGGCTGCTGTCTATTAGTGCTGTTTCTACCTTTTGCAAGCTCGGCTCCTACCTTAAACTCCCTCCCCCCCTCCCCCCCCCCCCCCCCCCCCCCCCCCCCCCCGGATTTGCAAAGTTGTGAAAATGCAAAAGGTTCCTTCAGTTTCCATCTGTAAAGCAGCGGGTTTGCATCGGTTTGTAAAGTTTCCTGGTCTGGGCGACTCGAAGAGCTAGCAAACTGTCGGTTTGATGTGGTGATCGGTGCTTTTTCTTCTCCTTTGCCAACTCTGTAATCAATGCAGCAATGCAAGGAAACAGAGACAAGAAAGTTAGGGAGAAAGTTTGCTGATTTCCTCCCCCCTCCCCTCTCGTGGGGATGACAAGTGATGAGAATTATTGGCAATACTACATTGCATTAAAAAAGGGGGTTAGCACATTAGAGTTTCCAATGCTCGTGCTTTATAGCAACTTATTGTCAGAATATGGACTTATTGCCAAACGCCTGAAGCATCTTCATAATAAAAGACAGTAACCTTGATGAAGCAATTATTAACAATGTATTACAGAAAGCTGGAGAGAATTATGATTGAGTAACCGTAGGTTAGCGGTTGATTTTAACACTTTAGGAGTTGGTGAATTAGTGTTATGTGTGTGGGACTGAACGTTGGTGTGCGTGGTAAGGAGAGTGCCTTTGTTTTTCCGGGTTTTGGAGCAGCTCTGGTGACACTTAAAAATATGTAGACGCAGAGAGACTTCGGGATGTGAAGGAAAAGGCTGCAGCTGGTACCGCAGAAAAGGGAACTATGCTATGGTTAAAAAGAGTGGGTGTGAACTCTAGTTTATTTATAGGAACGCATCCCTGGGGGGAAAAGGGGTTTACACAGTTTTAGGTTCAATTGAACTCATAATCTAAATGATACAGTCTAATATTTTAGCGGTTGAAATATTAATTTAACACCCGGTGTGAAGTTAACCATGCTTTCTGCACAGGCGCCTGCCCTTATTTCCTAGTGTGTTAAGAAGAGTAGCTTTAAGCCCAGGGAGAATGAGCTTTCTAGGAGCTTTTGTTTCCTTTCAAAACATGTTGTTTCTATGTGTATTTGATAATTACATTAGACCTGGACTGAAGCTGAACTGGGAGATAAAATAATAATAAATTCTTCTAAATGCCCCCCTCCTGGTATTGTCTAGTTCCAGAGCCCTGAAAGTATTTTTGGACCCAAGCCTTAGCTTTCATTTTCTCATTTGTGCGAAGTAAACATTGTAGAACAAGATTTCTGTGATGTTTTGCATTTGAAATCTCCTATTCTGAGGGGAAAAAAAAATATAGGCAGTGGTTCCTGAAAGTTTCCCCGCTTATCAGGTATCTCACATGTAGATAATAAACTCCATGAGGCATGACGCTATTTCCAAAATATTTGTTTTATGGCATTTTACAACCCTAAATTTGTGTGCATAAGTATTATGGGGGGTACTAGAAAAGAAATTTAAATGAGTGGCACCTCGAAAGATATAGGGTCATTGTGTCTAATTTAGAGCAATAGAAAAAAAAAAGTACATGTTTTTCCAGTGCAGTTTCTTTACAAGAGTGCGTTTCAAGTGGAAGTGTAGAAATGGAGCATGCTTATGTTTATATTGAAGAGATTAGATAAACTAGCCTGTTTAGGGTTCTGGCAGATGGCGAATGCTCAAGCCAATTTGCAGTGCTCCATTATAATATTTAAATTCACGCACAATGATAGGACAAGGGTGGAGGGGGTTAGCATTTTAATAATTTGATAACTATTATCTTCCCTAAGAAGAATCTCCTCTTGTTTTTGTGGCCCAAAAAACAAACTCAAATAAATATGACAACCCATTTATCTTGCACCCGTTAGGGTTTACCACTTCATTGGGTATTATAATTTAAAGCCTTTTATTTCCTGGAGATTTGAGCTATAACATTTTTACTTTAGCCCCCTGCTATTTGTTTTGAAAGGAAGCAATAATTTGTGCAACCAGAACACCAACTGGGAAATGAAGAGTTGTATCACATAGTTACATTTTATTCATGCGTTTTGGGAAATGTGTCTCCTTATTGGATTTTTTTTTTTTTTTGTATAGCAGCTTGTTTTCCCAACAAAACTTTAATACTCTTTTATAGCTTAGTCAAACTACTGTGTATGTACACGTCTATGTTTGCATTGTACAAGGTTGCAGCAGGAAGAAATCCACTTTTATATATAAAGTAAGAAACGCTTCAAAAATTGCTAATATAAACATGCAGGGGTATCAAAAAGTGAGCTATCATTTGTGAGCATCTACCTGAAAATGTAATAGTTCAAGCATGCAAATTTGTCCAATTTGACTCTCCAGGTTTATTTTTTCATTTGCTTTGATATGCATATTTAATATATAGCCTCAGGCTAGATCTCATTTGGTGAAAGTTGGTGCAGGGGTGATGATGAGCCACTTCAGAAGGACAGAGACAGCATGTTGTTTCCTCTGTTTTATGTATTGGCCCACTATTCTGATCCAGGGTCTTCCCCTCATGGTTTTATTTGCACATGAAATACTAGGAGCGGTTCAGCTGATTGGCTATGAATAATGATAGCCAAAAAGAAGTGTAGTTTAATTTGTTGTGTGCCAGGGTTTCTCTTGTGGAGGTGACAGTTTGTGACAGCTGTTTGACACCCCCAAAATCCATACACCTCTGTTCTTACTAAGTGGTATAAAGCTACACCCTGTGCGTGTGTTTTCTGTGAATGCGAGGGGTGGTGACAGTGACAGTGGCAGAGCGGAACTAGGAGCTAATGCAGCTCTCATTTTCATTCCTTGGCTAGACCTGAAAATGTACCATAAGGAAAAGTAACAAAAAGAACTGTGGGATTAGCCAGTATTTACCATAGGACTTTAAATGGGACACTGAGATACTGTGTTTCCCCTTTCACAATCTACTGCTGTAGTATTTATATAACTGAACTGGAAACCAAAAGCAAAATCAACAAAGGAATGAACTCTTCAGAGGTATACCTGTGCTGTAAAATGGAGACAGCTGTAAGCGGTTGTGCTATATGTGTTTGGTAATAAATGTGTATATCGAATTTTATTTTAGTGCACTATTAAGTGTTATGTAATACAGTAAGTGTAAGGGGTCCAGGGACTTGGTAGATCAAATAGTACAGCACTGGCCACAAGAAGGTGAAACTTTTGTTATTACTCTGCTGTGTTTAGTAAATATAACAGCCCATAATTAGTGTTTGAATTTTTAACACCCTCATATTTTTTTATTGCTCTGAGGTATTAGCTGTAGATGAGAAGAAGGTAATTACAGCTATGCCCTGGCTGAACCAGATCAGTAAGGAAAGAAAAAAAAAAAAAAAAGGAAAAAAAAAAAAAGGAAAGAAACCCTTCCAGCTGCAGTTCAAGTTGAGTTTCCCAGCACAGACAATTTATTATTATTCAATATAAACATGCTGGGCCCTATCCTGCATTCTGCGTTCAGCTTAAAATATCTGTTGAGATTGCCAATAAATCTCATTTTTCTTTTTTTCTTTCCAGCTACTCAAATCTGAAAAAAATAATGCTTGTAAAATTTGGAGAATTTAAAACTTTTTCCAGCATACGATAATATTTTGTACTTTATTTACATTTGTTTTGTACCTGGCCTCTCCTGGTGCCATACAATTCTATCTTTAGCACAAACCTACTTTGAAACCTTGAAATTTCCCCATAGAAATTTATGGCTCTCCTTCCACTGGCTTTCATAGGAGCAGGATCAGGGCCTCAGTCTTCTTGATATTTGTTTATATGTTATAGTCAATTTGCAGTGAGAGGTAATAATATACAGATCATCATTCATAAAATATAATTAAAAATGGATAGAAATATACATACATCTTTTTTTTTTTTTTTTTTTTTTTTTTTTTTATAAAAGGACTGTTGACAGATCAGAAATCTGATGCCTCAGCTGTAGAAGAAAAATATTAGTCTGAATATTAAACCCTTCAGCTCTCAGATGAGTAGATACTTGTATTTTGTACTTTTGGACATCCAGACATTTTGTATTTCTTTAACACTTCTTATTGAAGAATGGCCTGTGCAAGTTCCTGACATCTTGCAGACGAGCAAAAATAAAAATATGTTAATATATATATAGGTTCCACCTATGTAATTAAACTTTTTGGTAACATTTCACTGAGGACTGAGGAAGTAGCTACTGGCCTGGTGCTGCATTCCCTAGGTACGCCAACCCTGATGGATGCAAGAGGGAGTGTTGAATATGCCAGAAATGCGGTATCAGACCCCAGAGGTGCTCTTCTTGTCTGTAGTGGGTCAGAAGGGAAACTAAGGAGCTAAGGAGCTAACTGGAGGAAAAAAAAAGAAAAAAGGCAACCTTTTTTCTTTCATAACCAAATTTCTCAGTGTGTGGTTTAAGACTTAGGATGTTACTGTAGTCCCCGTGTTTTCTGAAGGAGCAAGGAGCATCAGGAAGGTTTCAAGACTGTAGGAAATATAGTGTATTTTCTCTTTTTGATGGGCAGTGCTAGGCCAAGTAACCAGGCAGCTCACATTTGGCTATTCTAATTTTAATTTTAATGTGGGTTCTCTCAATTTGAAATGACATTGTATTTCACTGTCTATTTGATGTTGGTGTTCCCTCTTTGGTTTGAGTTGTCTATCACCGTAGATGAAGTGCAGCCACACAGAATGACGTAGAAGGACAATTAAAAAAACAAACAAACAAACAAACAAACAAAAAACAACAAAAAGCTAATTTTTCAAGTCTCAGTTCTTTTTACTGACAGGTGGATTACATGACTGATTTCAATCTTAACTGAAAAATACAAAGCATGTAGCTTTTAAGTGTTGCCACATTCTAGGAGTGTCAAAAATCCTCTTGACACTTTACTCAAATGCAAAGTCAAGGGACAAGAATGTCAAAATTAAAAAATGTACATATGTAGATATGTACACAAATATCTGAGAGACCAAAATACCTTGTGTTTTGTTCCACTCATGTAATTCTCATACAAATTAGTCAAAAATCATAGTAAAAGTGCATCTGCAAGAAAATATACCTCAGTAATATCAGGAGTAGTCTTTTTAAAAAACACACATAATTGGAGTTTTTCATGGCTCATTTAATTATTGAAAGTTCCTTTATGTAATAAGTTTTTTATTGTCACATTCCACAGCAATCTTTAAGGTATCATCCTGAACTTAATACATCCAAAACATGCACATGCACAGATGTACACACATGCACGCACACAAATGCACAGGCATGGATGTGTATGAGTTTATGCGCCTGGTATAGTACACCATCTTTTGATATACCGTGGTACATAGAGACAGACTTCTGTAGTATCAGTCACTTCAGTAGCTCCACTGTGTTTACAGGTGTTACTTGTAAGAACAAGGCAAGCAGGATTTGGCTTGTATTTGAGGGGGAGAATGCCGCCCAAGTCAGTAGTTCTGTTCAGTTTTGTGTTTGCAAAATTAATTTACAAGAGCAACCTCTAGACCTTCAATTCCAACTCTCCTAACGGAGTGAGTCCTACAGCTACTGTGGTTTCTTTCATGAAAGTAGGTTGTGCTTTATTTGTTCACGCAAGATAAATGGTTTTGTCCACTTCATCTGATAAAATGTAAGGGCCTGATCCTGTCACGGCTATATACTCAAAACTTCAGTAAACGTTTGTGAGCCAAATCCTGCTCAGCTTACTCACATGGATATCAGCTGGCCTGATAGATTTGACTTCCTAGTTACAAATAAGAAGCAAATTCCTTATGGTTAATTGAGTCTTGAATATCACCATAAAAAACAGTGTGAGATCAGAATCAGCCCCAGTGGGACTATGTACGCTCACAAAAAAAAACTCACCAGACTTTGCCCAGTGGTAATTCTGGGCATACAGTGTAAGAGTTGCAATTTGACTGAAGGTTGTCCTCTATCAAATCTCTCTGTTACAACATCTCTGTTCAAGAAATCCTGTAGCAGTGAAAAACTCTTACAGTTTCCACCAGATTTGCAACATCGACAAAAGAGTAACACATCAGATTTGCTTTGTATACCAAGAGACTCTCGTCCTTTCTGTTGCTCATTTCTAGATTTAGCAAAATTCAATGGTGGTGCTAAATCAATTTTTTTTTTTTTAACTTTCAAGGGAAAAAACACTGGCAAAATTGTGTTTTCTAGGGAAGGCTGTGTGTGTAAATGAGAAACAGTGGATAGCAGCGGAGTGATCTCCTGTGGCCCTGCTAGTACAAGCTTTCCCCATATTGTCTCCTGCTTTTATATTAATTACAACTTGCATTATCAGCTGCGAGTCTGTAGCCCAGCAAATAGAAAATACTGCCCCTGGAGACCTAGCTTCTTGTATCTATTTTCCATCTCCTTCTATTGTGCTCTATTCAGTATTCACTGCTTTTCTCCTGGTAACACTGCTCTTTAACACAATTAGGTAAGAGCAAGAGGAGCACCATATTTGACTCCCAATTATTAAAACTACTGGGAATAGCTATATGTGTGCTGTTTACATTCTACGGTATACAGCATTAGTTTAGGTCATATGTATGTGAAAATTTTATGGTATGCACATAAACACAAAACAGGCGATTGCATTTTAGCAGACATCATCTACACTTTGGCGTGTTTCATGCTTCTGTAATGTATATTACTAAACCTTGCAAGAAAACATGAAAAGCCATGCAAACAGTTTGTGTAATTCATCTATAGCTATCTGTTTCTCTCTCTCTCTCTCTCTCTCTCTTTTTTTTTTTTTACAGTGTAATAGCCTAATACAAATTTTATGTAAATTAAGAAAAATTATAATTAATATTAGGGGACTTTGGATAGGGATCTCTCTAGATACCTAAACTATACTGATAAAGTGTTTCTAGTGAAGTACACTTCAGGTATGTCATTGGTGTCATTGGTCTTTTGTGTGTGTGTGTGTGTGAAGATGTATGTAAACTATCTACTTATGATTAGGCATTTCGCCAAGAAGTTTTTCTTGAGGGATGCAAAGTTGAAAACAGTCTAAGGCAAAAAAAGAGAAGTTCACTGACGCATACAATGATCTTAGTCCAATGAAAAAGAATGCTGCCTTTTAAGAGGCTGTAAACTCCACCCCAAGAATTATTTGACATTTTTTATAATATTAAAACATAGCTATTTCCCTCACTTTTAGATTCTTCCAACATTCTAATGTCGCCTCTTGTAAACACCCCATCCTTCCCCATTGGATATTTCTATCCTTCAAAAAAATACTGCCAAATTGCTTCCTCAAGAAAATTGTACCACAAGAAATACATTGAATTTCCAATCAATCCACCCTGTCTTTCCAAAACTGGATGTACAAGCTGAGGTCAAGAACAACTCAGCCTGGTAGAGACAGCAAGTGTTTTCAGCTGCAGGAAGTCTTATTTACTGATCATTTCCAAATCATTACATTTTTGAAACAGAAAGGCCGGCCTAAGCTTTTGAAATACTGTATGATAGGTTTTGGATGGCATTTTCCTTAAAACATAGCTGAGGTGTTACCAGTTAATTATTGTAATTTTCGTATGTGTGATAAGGAGCTCCAACAGCAGCCAGCTTAAGAGAGCCTGGAGTGCATAAAATTAACATAACTCTCTGTGTTCCCTGAAAAGTTTAGCCTAGGTGAACATGTTGCAATTATTACATTTCCTAAAAGAAGGTTCCAGCCTGGTGTTGTTGGAGGGCTAAACTCATGCTATGCTATTGTTTCTTTCCTTTTTCATGTATTTCTTCCAGCTCTTTATCTGATTACCATCCGGCAAACAGCTGACGCTAAGAGGCTGCAGAGGGCTGAAGAGCTCCTGTCTGCTGTTTGCCTTCAGCTTGAAGCTATTTGAGTGGCTTCCTAACTCAGAGATAAAAAGAGAAGCTCATAGGCACAACTGTGTTTTAATTGAGGCTGTAAAGAGACTTGCTCAGTTTTTGCATTTTATTTCTAGCTGAACTTTTTGCTAACCTTATTTTCAACTGCGCTTTTTTTTTTTTTAATAACGTCTGGGCTTCCTGAACTTTCAAGACTTCTCTTCATTCTTTTTCTGTTTCTTTCCACCTGACTCTGTAAAAAGATGGTAAAATGATATACTTTTTAAATGAAATTGCGAGGGCTTACAGTATTAATTTTGATTCCGGAGACCTAATTAATATAAAAATCTCAATGAATATAAAACCTTGTTGTGATTATTATTGCTATTATTTTTCTGTTGTTGTTCTGTGTAAGAAAAGTAGATCGGTCTTACAGGTTTTGGAAGGGTGGTGGTTTTGTACCATAAATGCTATTGTGCTGTCAGTTGTGCTGATAGGTTAGGTGAATTTAAGATCATGGACTGTCTTCTGTTCGGCTTATGTCTTCCTGCTGTGGAGCCACATACGTGAATGCACGTGTGTGTTTGTGTAAGGTGAAGGGGATTTGGATCCTTCTTACCCTTTGGTCACCTAGGGCTTTATTCACAGCCTTTTGAAGTCAGAGGATCTTCCCTTTGCCTCTGCTGTGATCTGGGTCAGGCCCGTTAGATTTATGTTACTGGGTTTTGTAGCAAGATGTTATTTGGCAGTTCTATTTTACGTTGCTATAGAGCATGTGGTACTAATCAGCTCTAAGAGATTACTTTGAGATGTTTCAATATATATTTTGAGACCTGATTCCAATCACACTTACACTGAATTTTACAATGGGTAAATCAGTTGATTTTGTTGAACTTATTCCTACTACACGTTGGGGTAGATGAGGTCAGAATTGGTCCTGCTCAGAGAATTCATCAGTACTCGTCATTTGCTGCTCTCAGGATCTCCTCATGCTTTCATAGCCCAGTGTTATTTCATAATGCAGATGTAGGACACAATCAAACCTAACGGGCAATATTGGGGTGGGATGGGGGTGGGGGTTGAGAGAGTTGGGTTGGAGGTCGGGGGATATTTTTTGTTTGTTTTGGTTTGGGATTATTATAGTGTGCTTGATTTAAGTTGTCACATACAGGTGACGAGTAATGCAGGTCCAGCCCCTAGTCTGATCTGTTTCATGTGTTCTTGCTCTCCTTTTCTGCCAGAGGAAATTCCATCTCTTGCCTGCCTTCATGTGGTGCTGATAAAGCTCTTCCTGTACAGTAGAATTCCTGTTTTCCTTTAAGCAACAGCAGGGTATTGGGAATGATCAGGAAAGGGGAGGAGGACAGGAGGAGAATACACTCAACAAAGTAGCGCTAAACTGTAACATTAACTTTTCCTCACTTATCCCTTTAAATAGCAGCTCCTCACTCCAGGAGAGCCAATACTCAATAAATTAGAAAGCTAGCATGAACGATGTGACTAAAGTACAGTGGTTGAGGTCTTACTTAGCCAAGTTTTGCAAACTTTGTACGTCTGTCTTATCTATTCTCTTTTGTCGTGTTTTATGCATAGTAATGTAGAAAGAATTACATAAAAATCACTATACGTGTTATTTTATGTAATCACCTGGTGGTTATTCTTGACAATACTTATAAGCAAACTGTTAGAGTGATACAGCTAGAAAGTCTTTTGAAATGTGTCATATCAATGTGTGTGTGTGTGTGTGTGTGTTAGGGGGGTGGGGGGTAGAAGCATCTTCCCGGTAAAATGTTTTTCAGAAGCAGCTTGCTTTTTCCCCACAACTTTGCATTTGCCTGAAGTTTTTTCCACCACTCAGACTGCTGAGAGTGAGGGTAAGGTGGGAGGGCATGTTTCTCTCCCATGCACATTCTCTACTTCTTGAAACAGCTTCCCTCCTCTTCCTCTCCCCTCCCATCTCTCACCAGTCTAGAAAAACAAAGTGTGGGGAGGTAGTTCACAGGCCAGCTAGCCCAATCCTCATGTGAACACCTAGTATCATAAGCTGTGCAGGTCATTTGATGTCCTCCCCCCAGCCCCTTGTTGCTCATTAAGAAACATATATATTTTTTCTCATCTAATATTCTTCTGCAGTGCTATTAAAACAATTAAATCCAGATAACTCTTTGGAAAGTTAAAAAAAAAAAAAAAAAATCTGTCCTTTACTTTACCAAATAAATCTTTGTACCTCCTCTGCTTGTCTTTGCTGAAGAATTATTACACTGTGCAAACAGTATCAGTGTTTGGCACATTTCACAAATGCTAATGTGTATACTTTTCCCCCCCCTCCTCCCCTCTTCTCCCGGTTTTCTTTCTGTTCTTCATTTGCTATTGGAATGGGAACTGTGGAAAAAATTCCTTGGCACTCTGACATCAGAATCCTTCATCTTGGAGAGACCACGATGATGCAACCTCAACGCACTCGGCAGGCACACCGGGGCCCTCCAGTGGGGGCCATGCTTCCCAGAGTGGAGACAACAGCAGTGAGCAAGGTAAAAGGTCAAACTTTTTCCCTGTGCAAAGTAGGCATGACTAAAATAACTCCAGCTTTTTTTATTATATCAGTACATCTGCCTTAGAGTAAACATGGAGTGGCAGACTTGCAGTATAATCAGCTGTAACTTAGGGAGATGGTATTTCCTTTTCTTAACCCACTTAGCTACATTTTATTATTATTTCAAAGTGAAATATCTAATCTTCAAACAAGCTTTGCAATAACAATTGATTAGTTCTGCCAATTCCTTTACAAATTTGGTTATCTACAGTTTATTTTTGTGCGGTGTAAGTAAATATAACGACAGATATACTCTCCAGCTGTGATGCAGTTGTTTGAGCTGAGTTATAGACGGAGAATTTAACCTGTAGTTTTAGCTGGGGAAAAGATTCATATATGAAGTTATCATCAAGCTGCTAAATTATATGAAGTATATGCAAACCCCAAATTAGACAGAAAAACGTTTCTTGCAATGTTTACTTGTACAGACTCATTTCTGCTTCTGAAAATCTTAGTTCAGAATGGTAAATAGAGATAGACCTGAACTGCAAAACCTTTGTTATATCTATGCAGTGAAGCCCTTCTCTGTGTTTCAGGAGGTTTGATTATTATTTTATTTTTTTTGTTTTATTTCCTACTGCATTGCACCTTGTGTGTGGTCATCTGCATCCATGCTGAGTGAGTGTCAAAGGCTGTCATATTGATATGATTGTGTTTTACACTCACCTGTTAGAAATGTAAGTGGCTCCAGAAGGTATGAGACTCAAGCCTCAAGTGCTAAAGAGTGGGGTAAAGATGGTCTACTGCCACTCTCGGAACCTGACTCAGAATTGTGATTTTTAAGAACAAAGTTTATGGTGGGCTCCATTCTTATTTCTCTTTGTTGTCATGCTATGCCTCAGCTAGCAAGTGCGACACTACCTTTATTATGCCTTATGATATGCTCCCTCCACCTCCCACATCTGCAACGTTTTGCCACTGCTTTTCCCCTCACTTGGTGGTCACATGTACCCAGCACAGCCAAACGACAAACCCATGATCCAGCTAGCCATGCAGGATCCCAGACTGGGGAGCAGAGCAGCCTTCAAGGCTACTTGCTGCTGCTGCTGTCGGCTTCACGCTGCAGGGAGCTTCCGCCGCGGAACATGGCTTGGTGCCACACTGAGGCGGCTGAGCTGATGCGCCATTTCACGTCTCTCACGTGGCCGCTGCCTGGCACAGAGCTGGAGCCTCTCCTCTTTCTCACGGTCTGGTGTCCCACCCCCTGTGGCTCTAGCAACCTGCAAAGTTTGTCTCTGGTGTAGCAGTTTGGGTTTGTCTCCTATTTGTACGACTTGTTTATGCACTAGTAGTCTCTGCTGCCATGGCACAGGGCGTGATCCGTGTCCAACGTGAGTCACTCAGGACTTTTCTGTGTGCCTGACACAAGGTCCAGCATGAGCTCTTGCAGTTCAGTGACTCCTGAAAGGGAGAACCTGACTGATAAGCAGCAAACCAGCATTACACCTGGCCATCGGCTTTACTGTTGATGAAGTGTTTACACTTTGTACTGTGGTTAGGATATTTGACATAGCAGAAGATCATTTATGTACTTAAAAATGATTCTTTTGAGTCACCTGTGACTGTGGTCCTTCCACCCCTAGGTAAGAAATTTGCTCAGGCCTATATCTCTACTCTGTCCCAGCAAACCTTATAAACTAAAAGCGTTTTTTCATCAAGCTATACCTTGATGTAAAGGGATCCCTTGTAGTGACATCCAGGGATCTTGCATTTCACTAGACAGTCCGATCTTTTGCCATGTAAATCAGAGTGCAGGAGAAATATTCCTAAGCATGAGAAAAAGCAGTTGATTACAACTATGTGAACTTCCCATTGGAAACTGAGGTTCCTGGCAATATATAGGACTTAAACCTGTTATGCTTACATCTGCAGAAGATGAACGGTTGCTGAAGGGCCAAATCCGTCACCAGTGTTGCCTGCTCTAACAGAGTGAAACATCGCTCATACGCTTCCCTTTGTACTCAGTTGGGCCTTTTAAAAGGAAGCAGTCGTCCAGTGGCAAATCAGCATTCCTCTCAGCTGCTGGCAGCTGAAAGATGTATGATCGTACAGTGCAGGCAAAATTCCCATTGGAGACAGCTTTGGATTGTTCTTCCTCCCTCAACCCTGGGAAAGACTAGAAAGAGGGAGGCCTAGTGCAGAGATCTGTATTGAATTTTCCCTACAGTTCCTTGAGGGGGGCAGGGTCTACTTTATCACTGCTGAACTGGCAGGGAATCTGTCCCAGCCACTCCTAAGGCTGGTGGAATGCCATCTTGGCTGTTCTGGCATAGCTACTTGTTTGGGTCAGCTTGGTTTCCCTGTACTTTCATTAAGACCTTCCTCCAGTGTTGTATTCCACTTGCCCCAGAGGATTTCTTGGGAATGGGAACTCAGTAATGAGTCTTAGGTTACATTAGCAACCTTTGGGGTTTTCCACTGATGCCTGGTGGCAGCAGAGATTGATTCAAACTAGACTCAGTCTCTTCTGGCTCTTGGGAGCTCTGTTTCCATGTGTCTCTGCTTTTGCCTTAAGTCTATGACATACAGCTCATGATTTTTAGGAGATGGAAGTGAGATGGGTGAGTGATGACATTACCTCATGCGGAGAAAGTCTGCAAAAACAGATCTATTACATAAAATAATCCATCCATAATTCCTGAAGTTGGAACCAAAAAAGCTATAGGCGTTTTGGCTGCTTGTGGAGGACAGTTTCTTCATGACAGTGCATGACTGCCATTTTGGCATCAAAAGGGTTAATTTAGTCAATGTTTGATATCAGAAACACACTGGCATTGACAGGGTTAAGGAAAAGGCCTTCAGGCAGTAAATGTTGAAAGATTATCCTAATTTTATTAGTGGTGAGTGTCTATGTTGTTCTTAACATGTCACCTCACCTGTTCAACAGAAAACAAAGCTATACAACATATTGATCATCTAACAAACCTAAGTACTAGTGACCTGTAATCTACCAAGCATTTATTGACTTCATCCCAGTTCAGATTCACAAATGCAGATCAATGCCATGTAATAATATTTTAGAGATCAGTAATTATGTAGTAGGTATGATTCTCTTTCCCCCTGTCCTGGAAAGAGAAAGAGTTAAATATATCCAATAATAAAAATAAAATACTCTAAACATCTTACAGAGGAGAAAAAGGAGAAGCTGATTTAATGGTCTAATGAGGCCATCTTCCAGAGACTTGTTTTGTGTAGGGCTTGCTTTGACCTTTCGCTTTGCTCAGGAGCCCAACGCTTCATTTTTCACATTCTTGCAATTACGTTAACGCTTCAAGCATTTCTGACTCCAAGTCAGCTAGCAACACCAGGCATAACTCAACACTGTGAGTTTTTCTCCTCTCTGTAGATTCATTAACAGGTCACCGGGGTCCCAACTGAAATTTAAAACTGACTGGTTCTGTTGGGTTAGCTGAGTTATAGCAAGGGAGATGGCAGGAAAGGGGCTGAGAGAAGGGGTGGAGAGAGAGAAGACCCTGGGGTTTTTGTCGGGGAATATATGTGTGAAAACCCTAAGCGGAAGATTAAAAGGTGTGTGCAGCTTTATCGTCCACCCTCTTCTTTGGGGGGGGAGGGGGAGGGGAAACAGATCTGAAAGGCTTTCGGGGTATTGTATTTTCCTGATTCTCTGTGAGACAAAGTGAAAAAGGCCCTTACACGCAAGGCTAAACGACTTCTAGAGTTCTGCATCAGTTTGTACCACGGTGATGGATATGTCGCTCCCAGACTTTAATTCCTATTTAATCTCTTTATGGGATATTTCAAATAATGAATATGGCAGATTATTCATGAAAAGTGGGAAATAAATCTTTTTAAGGTTTAAAAACATGTGGTCTACAGGAAAGGACCAGGGAATACTTTCGGTTTCATACTTTATGATACCAGGATTGTATACCTGATTTGTCAGATTCTTAGTTCAGTCACCAAAAGGGCCTGATCCAGCAAAGTCAGATGGAGGCTGTTGTTTTCCAGGACCTTTCAGGAAGTTCAGCACCTTTTAGGATTAGGCCTGGGGTGATAAACTTGACCGTAAGTGAGAAGCCAGAGACAGGAAGCTGCTTCTAGGTTATACAGCAATAAAGGTAATAAATGAGCATCAAGTCCAGTTTGCCTTCGTACAAGTAGTTCATCTTTTTTCTTTTTTTCATGTAGCTACTTGTGCTGAATGAAGAGGATCCTTTATATACAATATCTGAGGACTACTATCTAGGCCAATATCTTAAGAGTTTTGAGCCATTTTTGTGATAGCTTGATGTTTGACCCACAGATTCGTCCACAGTAGTTTTCTGTGGCAAAGGCTCAATATCAGGTTCATGGCAAAGTCAGATGCTAGCTGAAATCACATGTATTAGTCCTAGGTTATGCCTCTGGGTTGATGCATGTTGGAAAAATTAGATGGTATATTTCTTACTTATATCTTTCTGTAATACACAAATTTATGAAAGTAGCTCATAATAACAGGACAGGCCTTCAGGCATTAAAACCACATAAAGCTTTGAACCAAACCCTAACAGGCAGAAGAGGAAAATAGAGAGAGAGAGAGAGAGAGAGAGGGGTAACAACAACAATAATAATAATAAATAATTTTAATAAGAAGAATTAACATATTCATATGAAGTCTTGGGAGTTTAATATACTAAAAGTAATACATACAGGGAAAAAAAAAGTTGTAGTATAGGTGAGCTTGCTGAGGCTAGCTAGCATGTATATTCATTATAAGGATTTGGAATATATTTTTATTTCTTTGTATTTTTATATGTAAACCTATAGGGCACAGTTTTACTAGAAGAGAACTGTCTTTTGTAAGAAAGAAATTTCCTTATAGAAAGGTCCAAACATCCAGACTGTGAAAAATCAAACTTCCTAATGAATAATGCTTCACTGGAGATGCATTATTTCAGAAGGCATAGCTCTCATGAAGGTGAACTGTATGAAGTATGAAAAACTCTTAAAGAACAATGAGTTTTTTCAGCTGAGGAAGATACAGGAAGAGAGTAGCCCTTATTAATTCATCTCTTCCTTTCAAGTTTGAGGGGCCCGTCCTTGTGTTGATATGTATGAGTAATTCCCATTAATGGTGATGGGAGTTACGCATGTGCACTGACAGAAGAATAGACCCCTTAGTGTTCAAAGCACATGAAATTTACATTTTTTTCCATTGCTGTAATTGAGATGTTGACAAATTGGAGAATATTGATGAGCCTTTGTTTTAAGTATTTCTTGCCAAGTTTGTTTTATTTTTTCAAGGTTTGAACAATGGTGTGGGTTCAGTAGCAATGAATAATCAGGGTAGAGTAAAGATAACTTTGTATTTCAATATTTTGATGTGCCAATATGAAATAAATTGTCTTAGGCAAATGGAATATGCTGTTTTAATCATTAGCTATGCATGAAAGAAAAATTGATGTTGACATCTTTGCTGTAAAATCGTTGTAATGGGGCCTTCCTTACAATTCATTTTTGTAAAATTCATTTTGTACATTTTGCAGCAATTGAACAATCCCTGCACTGTGAATAGGCAGAATTCCCAGAAATACTGAGACAGTTGGCCCAGTAACTGCTGAGCTCACACTGCACACCACATGCACATTAACCATAATGATGCCAGAACCAGCTTAGCTAAATATAGTCACATTTTAGTATCCTCCCATCCTTTCTTTTCTTTCCTTCTATTGCATGAACAAATACAGCTTCTTGCAGTTTTTGTTAGATTGGTGGGTTGTGGAAACATTTATGTCCCTACTCACTATTCAGTAAGTAGCAGTAAAATTTCATAGTGAATCTTCGCTTCACTATACTGTTTTCTAATAATCAGGCTGGTGGGAGCTGCAGATTCCTCACCGTTTATTAAATTAAAGCTTAGGGTGTGGGGGATTTAAAAATATTATACAAGTATTTAACATCCTCACCTCTTAATTTTTAATCCATTAAGTTCTGTTTATATTTAGGTATATACAATAAAACTCTCTATCAACATATAAGCATTAGAAAACATTTACTTCCATTTTTGAATGTGTTGTGCAGGGGTTTCAAATGCAGCCCAGGAAAACCCTGTCAATGGAATGTTTTCATAGTGGCAGTAATCTCTTTAAAATAACCCTAAATACAATATGACAGATGCCATCTGGAATAATCTTTTGCTAGTTCCTTTCAACTTTTATTTTTTCCTACAGCTAAGTTCATCTAAAACTGGTCCCTTACTCATGTGGTAAATGCAGTGGACTCTTTCCTCCCTTGTATGCACAAATGTTCAGAGAAAATAACTTACGAGATTGTTACTGTTGAGATGTTTGCCTCTGACTTAATGTTGCTGTTTTTCAAATATGTGTGTGTTTATGTATATATTTATATATATTTGTTTATATATTTGTATTTCAAAATGGAAAAGGTAGGATTCCCCCTTAGGCTACTCTTTCCCTCTCAGATCCTACTCAGCCTAACCCAATTTGCCTCCGAATGTTAGATAACATCCCATTTGCTAAATTATAATTGTATGCTTGTTACAATATTAATGGTTTCATAATGCAATGCATTCGAACATACAGTAGCAAGTGCTTAAATGTCTTCCTGTGTTGTTACAGACTGACTAATTTCTTCCTATATGTGCCAACTTATTTGAAAGATCTAGTGTTGGAATCTCTGGATTTTTTTTTAACTTAGTCGTGTAAAGGGATGTCTCCTGATGCCTGTTAGAGTTTAATTTAGAGTAGTAATTAAACTTGAATACTGCCTCATAAACAAAAGATAAACAATAAACCAGCCACGTTCCCTGCTGTTTCATAGCTTTCTTTCCCAGATGTTTTAGCCTGATAATTTTTACACAGTGAACTACCTAGCAAAGAGTGCTATGGACAGAGGTCAAAGCCTAGCCCTTTGTAATGAGGTTTTTAAAAACTTTTCTGCAAATGAAGTAGTGTAGAATTTTCCTTTGTGTAGCTGATAAAATTCTAAGATAGAGAGAGGCGCTCATTAATTGACTTAGCAATTCTCTCCATCTTGTTTAACAAGACGGCACTAATTTAAAAACAAAAAACTTTTCTTTTTTCCTTTTTCCTGTTGATGACCAAGGAATGTTGCTGTTCCTTAATATTACTGTGCACGGGCAGTATATTAAAGTCTTCTGCCGTCCTTAATAAATAAAAAGTACCTGTACAGGAGCTGCTCTCTCCATGTTGATTGTGAGTAGCTATGGAAATGTTCACAGTGGAGCACTTCTAATGTTTTTAGATGCCTCCTCAGACTGCTGGAGCTTGTCTGTCCATTTCTGGACCGCTCCAGTGTCAGCCATGATCTTTCTAATTGCCAGGTAGGAGTGGGCCGCTTGTCTGCAGAAGCCATGTTATTTTCACTGGGTGGGGTAATTACTGAAAGCTGAGAATAGCTGCACTAAAGACACAGGGATACTTTCATGATCCCATTAGCATAAGAGTGGGTAAATTATTCATGCCAAGTGAGGATTCTATGGGGAAAAGTATAGTTAATGCACATAGTTTTTAAATGTATCCCTTTCTGCTCTGAGACTAAATTCTTGTTGGACTCAGTTCTCAGACATTTACGGGAAAGCTCTAGTGGCATGTTAGACGCAGTTCATCTCTCTCTGTTTGCAGCGCTCTCAATAGAGACCATCTGGCAAAGATCCAAAAGGTGATTAAACAAAATGATCAGCTCTTGTTGCTGTGTTACATGTCCAATACTCTGGATTAAAAAACATGACCCACAACAGTCGGCTAACATCATCTCTTTTTTTCCCTTTTTTCCCCCCCTCCCTTCCCCTGTAAGAATTCAGATGGTCCACAAATGTCTATGCCATCTTTGTGTCCTTATGGCCCATAATCATGAACAGGTTGTGCAAATGGCTCTTTCTGTAACACGGTCTGTTCCAGCAGCATAGAAACATTTCATATTAATTGGGTCAGTCTAATGTTCATAATGACATGGGGAAAAATTACCCAAATGTGTTCTTATAGTAAACACTTAAAATGTGTCTTTCTGCTATTAGAAAGTGAAATTTGACATCAGGCTCATGTGGCTGATTTATTTTTTAAGGCTGAAGAAAATCAAAGCATGACACTGTCATCTGCTGAAAATAGTTTAAAGCCCCTTTTAAGCAAACAAAAAGGAGAGGGAGGGGGAATGAGCTGTGGTTTAACACCACAATCAGGGATGAATTTACAGTGCTATTCAGAAGAGTACTCCCTTATCATAAACAAGCTGATAATCACACTGAATCTAACTCCCAATTAGCTCTTTCCTCACTCGCAGAGATCAGCATACATGTCCTCCTTAAGCCGTGATATGTTGCTGTTGAGTCAGACAGAACATTTGTATACCTTATGTCATATTCAGAATTTAAGGATTAATGCTATATATTTACCAGAAAACCCAGCTAATCAGCAAGGTAATTTCTCAAACCAATCACTTCAATGTCTGAGTTAAGGTAAAAATGCCAAGACTGTGAATAGGGGACATATGTATCTTATCTTTTTGGGGTTGCACCAAATGCCAAATACTAGCGTAAATTCAACAGAAACCAGACATTGTTGGAAAGTAATTAAAGAAATATTGAAATTAAACCTACCATATGAGTGAAATATTTGTAGGCCCGCTTTGTTGCGTACATAGCAATTTGCATGGAATTGAACAGTGTTTCTTTCTCTTGCTTCCTGAGTTTTACTTTGCTAAAAACCACAGAGGAGTCACCTCTGTGTATTCAGTATCAGGATCATCTTTGTACTGAGACCCCAGTCCAAAATCAGCAGGTTTACTTAAATGAGAAATTTATTTAAAATAAACAAATAAAGCCTCCAAACCTATGCCAAGAAAAATCAAATTCCACTTTTGAAATCTAAAAAGACCTACCGATGCTGTCAGCTCTCCTTACTGTGCAAGGTGAAAGCAATAGGTAAAAGCTGCAGACGTGTCCAGAGTGCTGGGGTGGGGGGGGTGGCGGGTGGCGAGGGGGGGAAGCGAGGCTCCCCCGGCATCAGAACTGTGTGGCAGATGAAAGGGACCCACATAGCCTTGGGGGTCTTAAGGCTATTACAGGGCAACTCATGCTCTGTTATCATGCTGATTTTCAATTGATTTTTGGCTGTACAGTACTTGTTGAAGGCCCTCTGGAGTATCAAACACTGCATTATGGCACTACACATTGTAATACGTGTGCCTTTTGTCTTACTGTCTTTACTTTGCCTGTGATAACCATTCTGCAATTGCTCCGGCATCTGAGGATGTTTTATATCTGTGGAAGAAGAACAGGTGAAAGAAATCTGACGGCCATTTTTACTTGTCTCTTAATGTGGTGTGACATCTTTGTTCATAGTTCTAAAATTTCAAATCAATCTGATTTCAAATGACTACAAAACCTTGTTTTTAACTATACAATTACGTCTCATTTAAGTGACTTATCACAGGGTACCAATCAACCCAACTCTGAAGTCTAAATATAATTTCTTCTTTCTCAAACTTGCTGTATGATTCCTTACGTAACTGGTATTAAAGACTGTTAAATTTGAGCTGAGGTTGCAGGAAGCTTTCTATAGGCTGAAGTGAGTAATTTCTCCAACTTTCTAGCTTCTCCTTTCTTCACTTAAATGATTGTATCTCTCAGGCAGGTTTTTCATTCACTGAAAATCAAGTGATCTACACATAAGCCTTGATAGGCTGAGTATTTTTAAAATCAGATCACTAGCTAAAGATTTATGATATCGTCTTCAAAATAAATGCTTACCATTTTAACCAGCATTTTCTACTACACTAGCTTGCATAAATCTTCACGCATACAGCGAAAGATGTGAATGAATGTTTAAAAGTCTTTACAAGAATAAAAATCTACATGTGAAAATGCATGTAGAAACTGAGACTTGCAGCTTTCTGGTCTAAATTAGCACGTGGTGTTATGGGAACTACAAGAGAGCAGTATAGCTAGTTGTATGTGCCTGCAGCCTTAACTACCTTGCTAGCTGCAGGCCTGATCCAAAGAACAAGCATGATCACCAGGAAGACATCTGTTATTTCGGTGCCCTGCCTGTATTTCCTCATTTTGTTGCCATGAAGTAAGGATATGGATATCTGCTCAGGAGCAGCTATCTGCAGAACTGAATCCAGTAGGGCCCTGTGTAAGTTGCTCTCTGTTGTGCTTTCTTCCTCATCTGTACAATGGGCACAAGCATAATTAAATGTTCCACGAATGTTATGAATTGGTCATCTGTTCATCTGTTGAGCAATGGACTGCTCTTATAGTCCAGGAATGCAGGGTTATGTAGAAAATTAAAGTATGTTCTAGTATTGGCTTTTATCAATTTCATAATAGCAGCACTGTATATACTGTATTTGTAAATTGTATTGTTTATTTTAAAACTTCCTCTTTTTTCAACAAAGGTGAAAAGAGGTGAATGAAGTAATCATGATCTTTAAATTCATATATATTTTTTAAGGTAATAAGACTTAAGTATGTAATGAAAGATGACATGGATCATGTCATCAATTTCTAAATGATATTTATATAAACATGAGAAGTCTAAAGTGATACTTCCAATGTTTTAAAAAATATTCTATCATTACGTGTATATCTTCCTTTTTCTTCTTTTCTTTTTTTAATTATTTTCTCCCCACAAACAAGTACAGTAAACATAGACCAAGGAATACTTGATTTGTTGCCATTTAGGTGTTAGGGATCCAAGGGTAATATTGGCTTAGAACAAGATTGTGCAATGCACGGTATTTCTTTCTTTCTCAAGGATTTCCTTACTGCTCTAGAGCTACAGAACAGGTTGTGATGTTTAGTGACCTTGCACGTCAGTAGTTCTGTCTTTTAAACACGGACATTGATTTTTCTTATCCTGGCATGAGAAGATCTAGCATACCCCCTGCTCTGTTGCCTAAGAGCTTTCAGCATGTACGCAGGCAGTGGTGGCTAAGAATGAAGGCTTAAGGCATCAGAATTGGCAGAGGTATCATAAGTAGTATGCTTTATATTTGGAGTTTTTTGTTAACTATGAAAAACCAAGTATCCATTTTCCATTTTGCTGGAGGGTGGAGGGGGATTTAAAATATTTTGTGTAACTATTTTATTATTATTATTATTGCTTTTAGTCTTAACAAACATACCAGTCTAAATTTAGTCACTTGGTTTTCCAGAGAACTTAGAATAACATTTCAAAATGCACTGACCAGGAGTCCTGCTCATAGGACCAAAGATCTGTCTTTTGTTTATGGGCCAGTGTTGGACTTTCCACAAAAGGTTTGAAAGGAGGCAGTGAGAATCAGTTGAAAGCAGTTCTTCCTGCCCAGAGGGCTGAAGAGGAAGGCACTGTTCACTTAAGACCCTGATCCATCTTGTGTGGAAATCAGTATCAATAGTAGGGGTGCTACTGCTTTCACATATACAGAATTTGAGTCAATCACATCCACATAAACAAAAGCAAAACATTATTCTTCTGTGTTTAAAAACATACATGAACATACACACACAAAAAAACTTTGTTTTTGGTCAATTCACATAGAAAGTACTGTCACTAAGACACACAAGTTCTGCAGAAAGACAGCTATGAGGCTTAATTCTTCCTAATATTTCTGATCAAAATTTCATCATGCCTTACATTTTAAGGGACAAATAGTAAAACACTAGCTTTTTTATTTGCTTATGAAAGTTTTGAATTACTTTTTTCCTCTAGAGTTTTTAGATGTTTAGTTGAGTTTTAGAGGAAAATATATTTATGTTTTTATTTCAGTTCATTTTTTGAAATACTGTTTCACATCAGTGGGAGATAATTTACTTATGCAGTAAACTTGAAATTACCTTTAAGGAATTTGACTGCTGCTGTTTGATTGTACTTTATATAGTAACTCACCTTGCATACAGGTATGTATGGATCTGGAGGAAGTAAATGATTCATCGTTTTCTACTCTTACATATGGGTGGCTTTTAAGTGACAGCTCTAATGCTCAGCTGTCTTTGGGTTGTATGTGAAGTCACCTTTATCACAGCATTAGGAGCAAACAAAGGGAAATTATCAGGTGGCAAAGTGGTATGATGGCCCAGGTGTCCCTGCCTACAGCCAGTGCAGTCGGCACAGGAAAGAGTGAGACAAAGTGGTTTCCCTGTGTTCCCCTGACTTCCCAGCTGCTCCAACTCTCAAGTCCATTGCAAACCCCAGATACTTGAGCTTACACAAGCTAGCCTAGACTACAGGCTGCATAACTTGTTGAAAGAGCTCAAATTATGTTATGGATGGTTACCTGTGTACACTCTTGGTACTATACATTCTTCATTCACAGGCTATGTTTGGGGTCTTCTGCTATCTTGTACAAACAGAGCACTTGCTGTAACTGACGAGGACTGGTGGTGTAGCCAAGAGAGTGAGTGAGGGGAATTCAGCAAATTCTCTATTAAGATGTGATTTGTACCATGACATTTTTAGCAATCTCTGCATTTAATTCGTAAGTAAGTAAAGAGGACTCTTCTCCTTATAATCTTGCATTATGCCCACCAGCTTATTGTGGCTACACTTGGTTAAGCAATTACATTTGTTTAAACTTTCCTTGGGCTTCTTGATATGCAGCTGTGAGTTGGTCATATCTAGATTTAAGGCAGACCCCATCGGCAGAGAGTTCAGCAGAAGTGAATATAGCAAATACAAGCATAGAATTTTATTGCAGGACTTAGTGCTAAGCTTTTAAATTATTTACGAGCGTAAAATTCAGAAATTCGCATGAATTCCCTGTCTAATTTTACACTCCTGCCTAAAGAGGATGGAACATCGCTTAAATAGCACAAATCAGAGTTTTTCAGCTTGGAGCTTCCTTCCTAATTCCTCCCACCTCAGATTTACCACTTACTGACGGCTCTCCATTTCGTGGAACTCCTGACCCTATACATCTGTTAAAGGGGACAGTTCAAGATGAACACAGACTCCTACTCAGTATGACTGCAGTGTTCTCTTAGCTCCTACTAGATGCTTGAACAAGCATAGGGCTTAAGTGAAATCCTTTAGCTGAGTCCAAATCTGTTCTTATTTAGGGACTAATCCAAAGCCTGTTAAATCAACAGAAAGATTTTGGTTGACTTCAGTGAGCTTTGGATCAGGCCCTTTCTTGCTAATACATCTGAAATCAATGGAGCTACATTGGGCTTCTGCCAGTAAAACAGGGGAAAAAAAAAAAAAGAGGGATTGTCCTTCTCCTTTATTCATGTGGTATCTAATGCAGTGAGGTCCTGGTGCTGAAGCAGTGCTCCCGAGTGTTTCCCTGATACAATAATAATTGTTTTGACCTGATTACATCACGTGGTATTCATGAATTCCTAGCCAGCTGGGTAAATAATTCAATTGTTTAAAACATCTAGGTATGCTGTGCATCGACCTCATGCCCAAGCATTCTTTCAGTCTTCCAAATGCTTCATATCAGACAATTTCTTGCTAAACATAAAAAGGGAGGCAAATATTTTTTTATTTCAGGGCAAAACAGTTACTTTTCGTATTTTTATGCTATCAGATTGTAAAGAAAGCTGTTTAAAATGAAAAACAGTTCATAGAACATGGAAAACTTAATGAGTGTAGTTTCTACTGTCAGTTCACTGCCTTGAGAAAATTATTAAAGCCCTGTGCCTTCTCTACAGTCAAAAGGCTACAAGCTTTTTATCATTTCTTTATTACTACCTTTTATTTTTATTTCTATTTCTCGGAGTTAAACTGAAGTACAGATTATGATTTGTCACTTGTTAACAGTTTAAATGAAGGAATTAGCATTTTGGAGATGGCAAATATTTTTAGTCAAACATTGGCATATACCTTCCATTTTTAGAAGTGCCTACAACAACCAAAGTAGGACCTCGGTCTGGCAAGGACTTACACATTGCTTAACTTCATGTACTGCAAGTCCTCATATTGAAATAAAGAGGCTCGCAGTAGAGTTAATATTGACCATCTCAGCCTTTGCAGGATTTGTGCTTCAGTGATGAAATAACACTTACTAGGAAGCAGGTAGTTCATACAAATGTGAAAATACAACATCCATACAAATCCAGCTGAAAGACACTCTTGGAATCCTGTTCTCTGTAAGCATTTCAGCTATGTAATACATGTGAATACTGGGAGTTCCTTCTCAAAAATTACTTAAAGAAAAAGTTCCTAATTATGTTTTCTATAGGCCTTTTCATTCCATTCCTAAACTACAAATGTTTTCCTTAAAGAGAAAGCTAGTAAGTTTTGTTTGTTCTAACTTATTAGACTTTGATTAAATTTCATGTGCTTCTGAGTCCATACACTTAAGATTCATTTTGTGTATTCAGACGCTTAATTTCTTCTGTGCAAAACATCTGTTACTATGTGAAAGTGTGTTTGAGTAAGAAAAGGTTCCTGGTTATTTTTTTTTTTTTGGTGTGTGTGTGTGTGTTAAATTTAGACATATTTTTCCAGATAAAACAAAGCATTAATTAAATCTAATGCTTTTTAATAGTCTTGATTTTCTTCAACAGTGCTTTACCCATTTTGACTAAAATAGTAGATTCCCTTAAGTTTAAAGTATTACTTGTTTATTTTTTGATTTAGAAATTACCAAAATGTTTAATGCATTTAGCCATCTTTCGTTTTACAGAAACAAATAAGCCGATCTGTGCTAGCATCTCAGCTGACTTTACAACTTGGTACTTTTTCATGTACAAAGATGACTGCAGCACTTATACTTCAGTTCAAGAGAGAAGCAATAATGCAGTTTTCCATTAAAAACAAAACAAAACAAACAAAAAAACCATAAAGTTTATCTTCATATTGAGTATTTTTTTATGTTTTGATTATTTTATTGCTTCCTTTGTGTGATTAAGGGACCATATCTGAATTTCCCTGAAGTTCACAAACTTCCTTTAGTGACCTTGAGTTAGATGTAGCTGATAGAAAATTTTCTGCCGTGCATATCTGCAATGATAGATGAAACACTTTTGTTTAGTTGTGAATTGGTTGTCTTAATTATTTTCCTGAGCTAGGTCTTATTATTCTTATTCGCAGCTTTGACCATACTTTGGCATAAAGTTCTGTCTATGGGCAAGATTCTTATGAAAGAAGGGCTTTATTGCTTTTCTTCTTTTTTCTTTCTCTTTTTTTTTTTTTAATTATTCATTCATTCTATTAATCTATAAGTCAGGCTCAGCTGCAGATTTGCCCCTTTTTTGGTTTGTTTTCTCTTCTGATTCTGAATTTGGGCAGTTATACGTTTCATAGTCAGACCTTTCTAATCTGGTAATTCATCAGTGACATTCAGAGTTTGGTTTCAAACCCCTCTCTGCTTTCTTGTAAACTAATCCTCCAGTCCTAGGACCACCAAAGAGAATGTCATTTTAGCTCGAAGTCCACACTGTCAGAATTCAGGTTTACTGTATGCCAATTAACCCTCCTTTAAGCTCTTCCAAATGGCTATCAATCTGGTTTGTTTAAAAGAAATAAGCTGTCCTTTTATTTTAGAACTAGTAACGAATTTTACATCTTTCTAAAGCAATTTTCTGCATTCTTACCAACTTCACTGATGTGAATGTAAAGTACACAATAGGTCAAATTCTGACTTCAGTGGGAGTTGATGGGAGTGCAGTCTGTATATTTGAAAGCAGAATTGATTCAATCTTCGTGTGCCTGTGCAGAAAAAAAAAATAATAATCTTATCTCTATATAATTTGTCTTCATATAATCAGAGAATATAGATTTGAGTTTGTATTTCATGTTATTTTCTCTGACTACCTTACATGAGCTCAGAAGAGATACTTATGTTCTTACCAGGGATGTGTGTATATATATATACATATTTTTTTCCTTGTTTATTCACATATAAACATTTTGCATGCTTCCTTAGAGAATTTCCTTGTAAGGTTCAGTTGTTCTTGAGACTGAGAACTTGTCTAGTGCATAATTTGTAAGCTATGCAGAGAGCACCCTCCAGCTGAGACAAACCCAAGAACAACTCGTTTGGACCTGGCTTTTTATTTTTTTTATTTTATATTTTTATTTTGCTTCCCTCTGTGGTGCTCTTGGATGTAAGGCTCCTAGTTTGAGCTGTGGCTGTAAGGAGTGGGGTACACCCATGCGTGTCCAGATGTCCAGTGGAAGATCCATGTATCAGTTTTCTGTTCTGGTCTTCTGGCAAACAGCTGTCTGTGATAACATGCTACATTTTATTTTAGATCATTTGAGAAGGATATTGCTTCTGAACACAAAAAACACACAATGCCCTCCGCTCCTTTGCCTTCTCGATGTTCATTAACTACTCTTGCATTGGCTGTTGTATTTAATGGAAGCGGAGTGTAACCTGTATGGCAAAATGAGACGATCTCCTCCAAAAGAGAAGGGAGAATGTCAGCTACACTTTGGGCAGGAATGCTGTGGTTAAATTCAGGCAAAACTGTCGATTTTTGCTTGTGTGCTTCACCTTAATGCTGAATACAAGCTGTATCTCACACATTCAGAAGAAAGACTTTTCATTTGTACCAAGCTTTTATGGTTTAAATACCTGACTCAGAAGCTTTGTTCTACTCAGATGTTACTTTTTCTGCCTTTTTATAGTAGTCCCTTAAACAATTTCATACCTAGTACCTTTTTTAAGACTGCTATGGATATGAAATATTGACATCTCAAAAAAAAAAAAAAAAGGATTTTTCAAACTCATTTAGGCCTTTAACATAGCATCAGAATATTTCCTTCTGTAAATCATCTCTCACATATTAAAAAGCAACTGTCATTTGGTTTCCTTCCTGTCTTATATGTACTTGAGGTTATAACAATAGTAGTTCTAACCTTAGCTTTGTTGTTGTTTTTTTTTTTTTTCTTTAAGTTGATGACTTTGATGAGGGAGGAGGGGATCTCTCTATTAGTTACGTTAAGTACCCATAAAGGTGTGGGTTTTTGTTGTTGTGTTTTTTGTTTGTTTGTATAGTATGGTAGAGAAAATAGTAGGACATAGCTGGGGAGGATTAAATCTTTTAAAAAGTGAATTTTGTAAAATCTGGGGCATGGACAAAGATTTGTCAAATTTTGCTTGAATCAGCCTTCATCTGCTATGAGAAACAGTAGGTCTGCAGACAGGCTATGGCTTTTGTCACGTCCAGGGGAATCCACTGAATCTTGGCCTTCATTTAGGATTCCCTCCTGATGAGCAAATTCCCATGACCGCTTTTGAAGCTTTAAAAGCTTTGGTTTTGTTTTAAAAGGCCTCTGAGCACAGGCAATGTTTTCATAGGCATTTAGAAACAAAAAACTGAGCTTTTAAACCTTCAAACGTCGCTGTGGGGATTCACTTCACTTCTCAGCAGACCAAGTCTGAGATAACACCTGCAAGAAGTGTGTGTATGTGCGTGTGGATTTTGTGAAAATCGTGATGCATGATCTCTACTGACCCACAAACGTGACAGTGTGTGTGCGTGTGTATACATCTTACTGGTATGTTTCACTACTATTAATTTTTAAGAGCAAACTATTATTTTGGTTCTGTGGAATGACTGTTGTGGGTAAGCCTATTTTGTTTTTAGATTGCTTTTCTTTCTTTTCCCAGTATATCCTCTGCAAATGCTAATGCTAACAAATGGTCTTCAGAAGAACAGACTATATGAAAGTCCCTGATTATGTTTCATTATCAAAAGGGTTTTTTTATTTGGTTTTGCCTCAGCCTTACTTTTCTCTTCTACAGTTAACACTACTTGTGCAGTAAAAGGTGGTGTTCTTTGAGTAGGTGGGCCACAGCATATCTGAACCCAGATCTGCGATTGTTATATTAGAAACCCCAGAATCACAGAAGGGTTTGTGTTGGAAGGAACCCTAAAGATCATCCAGTTTCAACCCCCCTGCCATGGGCAGGAGCACCTTCCACTAGACCAGGTTGCTCAAATGTATGACAGAAATGAGCAGACAAATCATAAGAACAGTCAAATAACAGCAGTATTAATTTGCACTGCTTTTCAGTTACATTTCTTTGCATCTTAAATACCATAGGTGAATTTTTTTAATATTTTGTGGGGAAGGGTAAGGGAGTTCTTAGAATTAAGAGTAGACACTAAACAAAGATATTAACAGTGCTTTTCTCCTGTCCTGTGCTGTTCTCAAAACACCTGTTAAAACAAATATGCACATATTTTGGGATTGATGATACTAACTGGCAAACTTGGCACCAAATAATCTGCTGAAACTAAAATGTTGATGCAGAGCATGTGCTTAACAGTCCATAACCCTGTTTTCAGAACATTGAAATACCTACCCCGAGGAAAGCTCATAAAACTAAGGTCTTTAAAGTTTGTAGATTAGACCAACGAAGCTGCAGTCATTTTTAAGAGCATGTGTCTTCATTGACTCCCATTAATTCAAGATGGCCAACTGTGTGAAATAAGAGGTATGAAAGTACTGAAGGGCATTTTTTGAAAGTGTGCTTTCCATAGGTTCAGTGGTTAAAGGAATGAGCAGAAAAATGATGCCTGGAAAGGCAAGCAGGAAGCATTTGGAAGGACTATACATTGCGGACAGTTCTGAAAGAACCTCAGCTCAGTTTCTGAGGGTATTTAATTGAGCTTTTTACAACACATAATGCTTAATTCTTCTAGAAATTCCCACTGCCCTTAAGATTCTACTGTTTAGGATTAGATTGAGTAATTTGGAATATCTGTAGCTGTGTTTCCCCATGTGTAACATTCCAGCCATGTCTGTCTTACTTTACTGTTAAATATATAATTTATAACTAGATAACAATCCTGATAAGCTTGTTTGAATCCATTCTAGAAAGAAATTGTTTTGCATTGTGTGTGATAGCTTCAAGCTGCTTTATAGTAACTGTCCTCAACAAGGAAGGAATCTTTTTTATATTATTCATCTGGAGGCACTAGAAATTAAAAAGCTAAGCTACTATAGCAACTAGGACCTATTTTTTGAAGTGTTCCTGGAGAAATAAACTTTCTGCACCAGGCAAACCTGAATTTGTAATAAATGTATGAACACACATCATTTTGCACTTGTCCACACAGTGTGCATGTTTGTTTGTTGCTTTTAAATGGAAGAAATTAGAATAGGATATATAAAACTGAATAGGATTTTCATCATTAAATTTTTCTGGCTGCCCAACTTTTCTGACAAATTGCTTGCTATCTTCCATTTCACAAAATGCTTGTGTTTTTTGCCTCCAGACTATATACTTTACTGTTACATACTTTGGAATATGGTACTTTTATTTCTCTCCTTTCTCTTTCTTTTTTTTTTTTTTTCTCCCCTGGAATAAACCAGAAGCATCTTCTTGTGCAGAGTAATGTGACAGAAAAGGAAAATAGAATACTTCAGCAGTGAATTGGTGAGGGCGGGGGGGCGGACTGTTTTTTCTCAGTGTTCCTTACAGTTTTTGATAATTGAACAAAACTGGGGGAAAAAAAACAAGTTGCTCTTAACAAGGAAATTATTTAGAAGTGCAACGTGTTTACATATCTCAATGAGAACAATGCATTGTTAGCTGTGACTGCATGCATCACATGATGCAACCTTTTGACAACCAAGTGTCTGCTGGAGACATCTGTGAAGGGTGACCTTTCGCCCTAAGGAAGAATGCTCTGAAGGTGGGGAATGCAGTTATCTGTCCTGGCCCACCGCGCAGAGGCTGCCCACTGCCACCCTCGCACCCGCCTGCTTACGTAGCTCTTCAAATACAGATCGGGTGAGCCAAAACTTAGATTGTCCTGAAAAAATAGAAAATAGGCAACTTGCTTTTACCTTGCTGGGAAGGCAGAAGTTAAGTCAGGGACCTCAGACAGTATGAGATCAGAATGAGACCCTTAACCTTTATGTACTCCCATTAATTAATAAGTCACCTGAACAGGAATTGCTAATGTCTGATGTGCCTGCCACTCCCTCAGATCATTTACTTCTGTCAATGACTTGTTACCAGTGTTCTGGAAGCCAGTGTATATGCAGCACGTTACCTTTCAGACAAGCAGGTTCAAATTATAAATTGCAGTATACAGGCACAGGAGGTACCAGCCTTTTCTTTTTCAGGCAATGGGAAAGGAGAGGAGGAGGGCTTGGGTGGATTGAGGAAGAAACAATAATAGTAAAATACATTCATCTGAAAACATTCCCAGTGCTTCTGAGTTTTGTAGAAAAGAAAAATCCTGTGCCCTGGCTGTAATCTGAGAAACTTTCTGTTATCATGCTCATTTTCATTCACAAGCTTTGATTTCCTAGTACAGGTGACTCTTTGAACGGCAACAACATGTTGGCAATTGTTTCTTTTTGTAGTGTTGTGCTGTGCTGCTGTGTTTACAGTGGTCGTTCACAGACAGCCACCGGCTGCCTGTTGGTCAACAAGGACCCACATCCCACTTGTTGTAAGTGAAGTGGTGGTTTCTTGTCTCAAGTGGCTGTAGTGCTTTCTGCATGTGATTTTTTTTAACTTAAAATATATATATATATATATAAGTATCTTTGGCTGCTAAAACAAACCAGCAAATATTGCTTCCCAAAAGGTGGAGCAGCTTGAAGAAAACAGGTTACTCCCCCCGCAACACCCTTTAGTCCCACAGAATGACTGCATGCTTCAGCATGGATTTCTCTGCTAGTTGGATCCCAGGAGGCCTTATTGAGTGCAGCACTGCTCAGGGAGTTGCAGCTGTATAAAGTGGGGGGAAAAATGTAGTTTGTACGAATTGTTCTTTACCTTGGTTTGGGTTCAGAATGGCAGCTGCACTCCGACATTGTGTGTGACAGCACAAAGGACAGCAAAAGTGAAAAGCAAGTCAGCAAGTAGAGAGACAAAAGCAATGATCAGCTAATACAGCTCCACATGGCCTAACTAATTTATGAGAAAAAAACTGTTCTGTTCATTGGATCAGCACTCTGAGGAGGCAGGTGGAATTGTAGGAAGTTTTCATTGAGTCTCTTGAGCAAGTAAGGAAGCCACTAGAGATTCTTCTCAGTTTGAACTTTATCAGGGTCTACGCTTAATCAATATGGTATTGGAAAAAGAATTAATTACTAAAGCAGAATAAAACAGCTGCATTTTAAACTAAGGATCCATCAATTCAGTAATCTTCCAGTTACAGGCTAGGTGCCGTGAGGATCATTTTGACTCCATGTAATGAGGAACTGAGGGAGTTTCCTCATGAACAGGCTGGGAATTCACATTAGCCTATTTCAGCTATTTGTCATCAGTACAACTCATTTCTCCCCTTCTGAATTACAATTTGTATTTGATATACTGTCAAACCCACAAAATTCCCATATTCATGGGACTGAAAGCATTAATGCGGAAATCATTGTCACCATGAGAAAAGTCTTAACCTTCCTGAGCCTCTTTATTCTATAGGCTGCGGCTTGAGTGGTTTCATGCCGGACATACCTCTATTGTGTTCATTGTGAGGGTCAGGGACCTGCCTGTTGAAGAAGCAGTAATTTGAACACAGCCTGTAAATGTTTCATCTGTAATTTCCATAATGGTGAATTTCAAGGAGGGCTGAGAAGGGTTATGGGAGATGAATTAGGTTTTTAGTGAGCTCATTAGGAAGCCAAACAGAGTTTAGACAGCAAGGCGGTGAGTGTGGCTGTAATCAGTTCTGCTCGCTTTGTTCTCTGCCTTCGGGACATTTTTTGAAAACTTCATGGCAGGGGCTGATGAGAATATACTGAGCAGAGGCTGCAATCTGATGGTTGACTTGTTGATTTGTAAACCTCTTAATTCATTTTTTGTTCAATTTAATCTTTTCTTTCTTAAGGAAAATTAGTTGAATGTTAGCCCTCTTTGCACTATTCACCTCTTAAATTATGCTCATTTTGAGGAGCTTGTTATGCCTGAATAAACATGAAATGACTTGGCATTTTCCCATAAGAGGCACACCCATTTTAATACCATGTATTTACCATTCCTGGAAATGTCTCATTAACTTCTGAAAATCTGTGAGCATGATATTTTTGGGCTACTGTAACACACCTCTTGGCAGTCACAGAAGGCAGTTTGGTTAATGCCTCATAATATCCATTTTTATTCTCAACATGAAGAAAGGCTCTCTATAGAAAATTGATGCAGTTTGCTCTGCTAATTTTCATGCTCATTCCAATTAATTTAACATGACCCAGATTTTCTTCCTCAGGCTCATCCTGACTAATTAGTAAGGCAACACCTAGAACAAGTTCTGTTTAATAACATTGAGGAACACTAGTTGTGAGTGATTTTGATGCTAATAAAGATATTCACTGATGGGACAGATATTTGATGTCAATTATGGTATGTAATTTAGAAGTCCCAATGTGGTGGATAGAGTATAGGAAGGCTTGCAAATCACTGTGGGAGATAATTTTTTTTTTTTGAAGACTTCCAAAGCACCTAGCTGTCCTCAGGGACCAATTAGTTTATTTATTTATTTATTTTTTTGGTACAACTAGTAGTATTGTCAACTAATTCCCCAGTAATAGATGGGGTGGTGCTGCTAAGGAACTACAATCTGTGAAGCACCAACAGCTAGGGTCCAGGCTTGAGTTATTTACTGAACCTTATCACATATGGGAAAAGCAATCATGGGTATCAGAAAACAGCACTGGTTTAAGACAAGAGGATGACCTGCTCATTTTCTTGACTTAGCTTCTCATTCCTTTTCTTTGTCCAGATGAATCAATTTGGTAAGAAATAAATAGGGTTGAAAAAGAGGCCTCATTAATGCTTCATAAATGAATTATGGATGCTGGAATTTCTTATTTCAGAAAAATGGCCCCAGATCTGCACTTCATGTGATAATTCTCTCCTCTACTCTGCAAGCCAGGGAGAAGTTATCTGCGTCAACATGCAGGGCTAGTGGTTATGTAAGTGTCCTCACTGCAGAGCCTGGCAGTACACATGGGTCCTGATCTCTCAGAGCTCTTTGCCTCATCCCTGGGAAAGCCGACTAGTTTTTTGTATGTTGTCCACACTGGCAGCACCACAGAATATGCAGCAGGTGAAGAGGGAGTTCCAAAGAATGTTTTGTCATTGAGTTCATTGGAAATAGAAACAGGAAAGGCTAAATCCTGTTTTTTACATGACCTCTCAGAACAAATTTCCATTTATGCCCCAGGAATCAGATATGAATAAAGACTGAATGACAATACTATTAACACTTCAGGATTTTGATCAGCCATAGATATAAAAGCCTATGTGGCCTCTCTGCTGAAGTTGCTGCACTAAGATCTGCTTTTGCTCCTAGTAACGTACATGAAAATACTTTTCTTTAGCCAAAGGAGAAAAGAAGTGAGGTGTCTTTATGCATCTGTTTTGTCACAAGTACTTATGTCCAAGAAACTGAGTTCTAACGGAGTACTTAAGGACTTAAAGAGCATGTTCTGTGGTATTTTAACCCTTTAAGATATGCATTTTGTGATGAACATGAAATAGTAAACACAAGAACCATACTCAAATTTAAAAAAATGTAGTGCTTAAATGAGCACTAGAGTGCGTTGACATGTTTGTCTTAAAAGCAATAATATACAATATTCACTTATTAAAGAACCACCACCAATTGCTATCAAAAGGAATTTTGTGTTTTACTTTTAAAGCAGTTTTCATTGAAAGCTATGTTCCTTATTCATTTAAGTATTTTTGAAAATCCTTATCCCTAAAATTTTTCCGAAGGTCACTTCTTTGTGAGCCTGTAACAGAAAAGGGAATAGAATATCTTGTGTTATATAAAATGCTTCAATGCTATTAGCATCTCAGTCCTTAGCTGCTGCATAAATCTCTGGTAAGTTTTAAATGCTGACATAATAAAACACAGGTAGGAATTGCAAAAGGGGGTTAATGTCTTTGATGCAAATCTTAATTGCCAAAATCCTATTTACTTTTTTTTTTTTTTTTTTTTTATTTGAGCCCTCATTATTTCATTATTTCAAAGAGTTTTTAAGAGGAGGGGGAGAAGGAGACTGTGTGAAGTTTATTCTAGTACATAATGCCTTTAAACTCTGTAGTTTCCAGCTTGGTGCCACTAACCAACAGAGAAACTGTTTTTGTGAACAGTCTTGCACTAAAGCGTCAGAGATGACCACGTCTATGGCGATTCCTAACTGGTGTCAGAACATGACAATTCCTTGTTCTGGGTCAGCGGTGAATACCTCACTCAAATGGTGCAAAGTCAGCCAGTTTTAATTTTTTATCTCCTCAAGAGTGCATTCAGTGACTTTATCACTGAGAAGAATGACTCCCCTGCCTAGTGTGATCAAGATCTGGAAATGTGCTGCCTCAGCACATTTAGCCTAGACTGCTGCTTGACTGGTGGGGCTTAGATTTGATCTTATGGCATATGTGTCAGTTCTCTAATGGGCTGGGTGAACAGCCTGTCCAGAGGGAAACTCAGCTTTACCCATCTGAACCTGAATCTGGAAGAGAAGTCTTGTAATTTGCCATGTTTTTTGTTTGGGGATCCCTTCATACAGTCAATCCTATCTCCTCAGAGGGCGAGTGGGGTGAGGGCAGTTCTCTGGAGCCCAGCCTGTTAGGTTCTTCCCCTAAGTTCAGGAGCACAGGCCAGTCTAGGAAGACTTTGTAGGCACTGCATATTTGTCTCTGGCAACATTTTCTGCTGCAGTGAAAGACCTGAAATGAAATTTTAGGCTTATGAGCGGAAAAGCAAGGCATCAGCTCTCAGAGTGGGGGTCTGTGCTTTTTTAGTTTTGTGCCGTGAATTTCTACAGAAATGGTGTTATAACAAGACAGTGTCCTGTGGTTTTGTTGTTTTTCTGCTTCTCTATTTTGTAAATCCATTTCTTGGAAATTTTTGTCAAAAGCTTTTCCCTGCGTTTCTACAAAATTTTGTTCCTCTTTCACTTCTTTTGATCACTTAAACTAGATCCAAACTGTCCTGTGGGACAGGCTGGGTATGGAGAGAGTAGAAGACCATGGCCTTCCCTTCTTATTACTTTGCTTTTTTTTATCATGACATCATGAAACAATCAAGTAAAACTCTAAGACAGGAGAAAATATGTTGCTTGTAAGCCTTTCTGATATCATAAAGATTGGTTTTTATTTTATTTTTTTCTGCCAGCCAGCTGAAATCTTCATGTCTACGTGCTTGCTTTTCAGTTTGAGGCATTTGGGTATTCTCAGCTTTATCTTCGCTCATGGCTGAAGCTAGATTCTAAGAAACTAGCAGGGACTGAGTAGGTGCTTGGCTCTTAAAAGCTTGCTCTTATTATCTGTAAATGTCTACTGATTTCAAAAGACAGAGTGTTTCAGACCATTCCATTAACCACTTTTAAGCATCCAGTACATACTGCAGATGAGACACCCCTGACTTAAACTTTACCTATCAGGCTTCTTGCAGGACAATAACCCTGAAAAAAATGTTCACCGGAAGTAAACATGGGCAGATCCAAAGTATGTAATTGTCAGCTGGGACATTATTCACCAGCTTCAGTGAGCACTGGATCAAGCCTTTGTTGTTAACACCAAATAGCATGTTTCCAAATACCTAACAAGCACTCTACATTTAAAGTATGGGGTTTAGCTTAAACCTAAGAAAGCAGACTGTCAGTGTTCCAACGTAACCCTTCACATTCTGGCATTTTCCAGACTGCCAGCCAAATGAACACTTTAGGAGGAGGTGCATATATATGTCCGCAGCACCCAGCGGGTTTATCCACCCTACTGTGCATAGGTGTTGGAGCTCTCATGGTATGTAAGTTTTGCCAAGTTTGGAGTTGGTTGTTTTTTTTTTTTTTTGACTATGCATTCCCAGCAAGCATCTTTTTTTTTGCTGCTGTTCAGGTGTTTGCGAATGCATATCAAGACAGTACTCTTTATTTGTATTTTCTGTAACATACACATTTGTGTACATTTTGTCACCTGGAAAAGTTTTTATGGTTCATTTTGACACTTTCTATCAAAACATTTTTATTTCTTTTTATTCAGCCATCCTTCATTTTTTGTTATAAATCCTCCAATAGACTAATGTGTGTTTTGGACTTGTGGCCTAACTAATGTCCTTACTAATAACTAAAGCTTTTAAATTAGTATCTCTCAGGAATAAATGTCTGTTACATATTTCTAGTCCCAACTTTTTTTTTTTTAAATGAGGAATTGCTATGAAAGTACACGTGCATGTAATATTTCAGCTGGCACATTTTTAGTAGCTAAATAACCCTGAAAAGGGAGGTTTTAAATGTGAACAGTACACAGACACTTGCTGTATCTGTGGACATCAGTTTAAGTGATGTCTCCTAAACAAGCTGTTGTGTTCAACTGCATATTGTCTAAGGGGAACAACAAGACATTAAAATACATCACAGTTTGTAACTGTGTAACAGCTGTATGGAAAATTGAGATGTTCTGAGTGCTATTTTCCTTTAAAAAAAATAAAAGGAAATTTTTATTCCTAAGGAAACTACATTAAAGGTTTAATGAAGAAAAACAGTACAGGATGTTAGCAATCATCTACTTTTAAGTTTTCCACATTGTGTTACTGTTAAATATAAACAACAACTGCAAAATGTTAAAGGTTAAATATTGATGAGATAATATTGAACTTAATTAGTTAACTTCAACTGCAGGTAGAATTTTAATTGAGTTTAGCTATTTTGACCACATTTGATATTAGTATAATGCCAAAATTACAGGGTAACAAATAACAGGATAGCAAATAATAAATGGTACTTAAAATCAAGTGTAGCTTTTTAATTTATACCAACTTTGGTACAGTTGATAGAGGAAACTAAAATCATTATCCCAGTTACTCCAGCAGGGATAGAGATGAAGAACTAAAAAAAGAAATGGTCTCGTAAAGAAGATGCTCTTTAGGCAGGAAAAAAAAAATTCTCCTGATTTCTTTAATGACTTGTTATTGTTGTCTCAGCTGTAACCAGAGTCTGCAGCTGGTATTCTTAACAGAATTACTGTGAGAATGCTAAAAATATTTCTCTAAAAATATATAGAAAAACGTTTGGAAAAAAACAGCATTTAGACTGCACCACAAGGACATTTTTTGTGACAGTGTTTAGTATGATGAAAAAATTAAACAGAATAACAGCTATTTACATTCACACTGCAAAGTAATTACTGAAGCAGACTAAATACTTAAACCTAATTTAATAATGCTTTCCTTCAGCCTAGGTGCCAAATCTGCGTGTAAATTCCACAACTTGTGCTGGGAGGTGGGGGAGGAAATGAAGTTAAAACAACGTAGGAACAAGTGCATTGAACACTTTCTCTTTTGTGAGGTACAAAGTGAGTTTCAATTTTAAAGAGAAGAGCATCATAAATCAGCACAAACCACAAGTTTTAATGAGTACGTCTCTTCTGGAACTGTGCAGTGCTTGCAATTCTGTTTGAACAAGACAAGGATCTGGTCTTGCACTCCTTACTCAGGCAAAACTGCCACTGACATTAATGGTAATTTTGCTTGAACAGAACAAAGTGCCTGATGGCAGTTATGCCAGCATGAGGGGTGTGAGATTGGGATAAACATGCAAAGTACAACTTCAAATGGCAATGCCTTTGACTTCTCAAGCTAGCATTTCCTCCAACTACAAGGATCTTAAATCTAACATTTGCTGGTTCAGAGATTAACATTTAGCATTCTGGGAAAGACTTTCTGGACTTCAGTAACCTGATCAGTATGGTCTCCTTTTGGTCTCTGCCTCTTTCTGGTTCTTTGTATTGCAGGGCAGATGATAGTATCTGGCACATTCCTTGGATGACTTGAAGATAGCAGCCCTCTGTGTTTGGGGCTGAAAGATTGTGAACTCTGTGTTAGCAGAAATGCCACACAGGGGAGGTGAATAGAACATTAAAAAAAGCTTTAGCTTTTAGGTACTGCAGTGCAAGCAGAGTTGAATTTGAGAGCTGGGACTTAAGTGGACATTTGTCCATGCTTTCTTCCTTAATAAAATCTGAGTGTTAACTGTGGATAAGGGCATTTGAGAGATCACTAAAAATGAATCATTGAGTGCCCAGAAGAGCTTTATTATGATATACTATGGAGAACTTCAGAATATACCATGTACTTTTTATGTGCTTATCGGATGCATGTGTGAGTTACTATTACAAAGGAAATTTTGTCCTTTGCTGCGGAAGCAAAATAATTCACTGAATTAAAACTGCAAAATAAAACTCATCAAAAAATGGATCTGCGTGGTCCTTTCTGGCCCTGCGTTCCCATCTAATTTTCTTTTGCCCAGTGAAAGGCTACTGAGCAAAAACCACAAGATCCAACCACCAATATTTGTTGTGCTGTGTTGTATATGTGTGTGTAATCTTTTTCGGAAAACCCCGACACAAATACTAAAACTGGAAAAAATCTCAGTGCAGAAATCCTGACTGTCCAAACAGAGTAAACAAAATAAAGAAATTTATAAGATCCCCAGACTGACGTCAGCTTCCAGGACTGAGTCCTTGTAGGTAGATTCATGGAAGGTCTCTTAGGTTGGTTTGTTTGGTCCAATGGCAATTAGACTGCAGGAGTTATTCTGTTCCTGAAGTTCCATATGAATGTTGCCACTGCCCAGTTAACCAGTGTGAAAACAGCGTGGAAAATAAATTATTAAACTATACTGTTATTACTAACTTGCCAGCTCCAGAGAAACAAATGCAGCCGCATTTACATATGTGTCCATCTGTCTGTTTTTACACTTTATGTCTTCAGCCAGTGGGTGAAATTGTTTTAATCCAAGCTGCAGTCTGATTTTTTTTTTAGATTTTTTTTTCTTCTGATATTTGTGTGTATGTTGTTTGTAGATGGACATGCATATTCCTGACAGTAGCTAGTTCTTAATTGTCCTTCGAAGTAACCTAATCTATCTGTCTGTGGTAGTTTTAACTGGAGTAAGCAGTGGAGTTCTCCATGGATAATTTTCGTTAGTTAGCAGATTGTTACCATCTCAGTGTTGCTGAAATCCCTAATCTCAGGTCAGCGTGAAGCTGCAGTGGTTACAATCCTGTTGCCTGATGCAGTGTGAATGGAAGTGCTTTCTGTCAGAAACATGTGGTCTCTTCAGTGGAGAGCCTGCGTAAATCCTGTGTAAATAGAGGGAGGCTAACAAAGGATGAGCCCCTGCAGCTCAGAGCATTTGGAGCCATTTGGAGGCTGAATTTGCTAAATGCTGCTTATACCGCCTGAAAAGTTGAAGAGAAAGGAGCATAAAATCCCTTCTTTTTTCTCTTTCTGCTCCTACCCTGGGGGGAGGGTGTTAAGGGCCAGGGAAGCCTGAGGTAAGCCTATGAAGACTGTTTTTTCAGTGCTCTTTTGAGTGTGAAAAAGGTGGCATGGGTCACTGTCCCCTCTTTAATGTCGGAAAACCCACACAGTTAGTAAATGTTGCATGTAAACTAAAGCATTTCATCCCTTCTCCTGCACTCCACGGCACTGGGCCATGAACTAGTCACTTGAAAATCGCAGAAAAATTTCACTTCAACATGTCCGGACAGTTTAGCACAGCAGGAACGTAAGAGAGATCAGTAATTAGCAGGTTGCTTTGCTGTTCCCCTTGTCTGCATTGGAGCACTTTTTTCACCTGATGTGAAAAAATGTTGAATTGTAATGCACAAACCACGAACCTGCTGGCTATATAAAAGAGCTTAAAGTTTAAACCAATGTTTGTTAGTTTTCTCTGTCAAAAAAGCTAGAACAATATGTTGGCTTTTGAATATAATCAGTGAGAATTCTCAATTCACTTGACAGATAAGCATGAGCTTTAGACATAGACCACTAAGGGCACAAAAAAGCCAGCCTTTTTTCTTCCTTTTTTTTTTTTTTTTTTTGGACATAAAAATAATAAAAGGGGAAATGTGAAAGATTACTGTTCTGCAAATAATTTCTAAAGACTCATGTCACCAATTTTACAGCATCTATGGATATAAAAATAACGTATCTGGAATGTCATTCCTACCCTCAAGTAAATAATAAAATATTTGTAAATGCCTTTTTGAAAAAAATAAATTAGTGAATATAGTAAAGTGCCTATTCAGACACAGAAAATGAACAGTTTTTTATTGTCTCTTGTTGTAGATACACATTAGACACCAGATACCATGCAACTCTTTAAGCCTTTAGCACATATTGCCAGATGGTAATAGAGACTTGCTCCTGACTGAGAAACTATGCTAAAATATGGTTAGGCCAAGCAGAATAGCTTTGTAGGTAATGTCTAATGGTGGCTTAAGTTCTCTTTGTTTCTTTCCTATTTGAATTTATAATAGTAATTAATGCCCAGTTTGTGCAAGGTGTGTATATGAAGATCTTCGCATTATTAGCTCAAAGGTTTTGTATGGTTTTGTTTTCCTGAAAGCATAAGATCTTCCAAAAGAACAGCAGAGAGAAGGGCAGCCATTTATCTCCTGCCAGCTGCTAGAAGGTCTAAAGAATAACATCTGTAGTTGGAGAGGTGGTGGTGCTGTATAAACAAAGTCTCCCTGTTCCTTCTAGTGCAACAACATACAACCTTTGTTTCTCTCCAAGATGTTCCCTAAAACCTTCATATGACAGAGCACCATCAGATGTGTCTGGTATCTCAGACACACAAAAGGGGAGGGATTGCAGGGGGCTGACTGCAGCAGTTTACCTGAGGACATCCCATTATACAACGGGACAAGTGGTAGTTGAGCATGCAGGTCAAACTGGGATGTCTTCCACCTGCAGTCAATCCCTTCAGTAACCAGCACTGCTCTACTGGCAGAGCACTGTTGATGATGGCACAGCTGTAAGCTGAAATGCCCACTTGAACGTTGTGTTTTTTAAAGGCCCAGGTTTGTTATTCATAATCTTACCTAACTCAGTTTCCCCTGGCAGTAAGATGCAGTTGATAAGTGCTGCTTCTGGGATATGAGGAGGCTAAGTCAATTTCCATGAACAGTGATCGTTCAGATGAGGAGGGGGAAAAATATAAATAAATAAATAAATAAAAAACACACACACAAAAAAAAATAAAAATACCACAACCAGCACTTCATTCAAAGAACTATGATGTGCTGAAGCTGTAAGTCTGTGATGATTTTAACAGGATGGAATGGTGATAAGGAATTGTCCTGAAGGGTCTTTGATTCTGGAACTGACCTCTCTATATTAGCCCTCCCTACAGCACAGACTGTCACATCTTCAAAACATACTCAAACAGTTCTCTATTTCTAGCTTTTTGACAGTGGTAATGAATCGAATTCTTAAGACTTTTCTCTCGTGGTGGTGTTGATCTTAGTAATAAGCTAAACGTCCTTGTTAACTATGGTTTACAATGCTTATGTCTTCAGATGGACACATTATAAGTACAAGCAAATAATAGCAAATTGTGAATATAAGCATGCGTGCAGTCTCCTCTTTGTTTTGCATTTATATCTACATATTCTACTCCATCAAAATACTGGACCAAAAGACTACAGCTAGCTTTCTTAAAGTGAGTACAGTGCACTGCAGCTTTCCTTTTCAGAATCCTTTAATGTGACTTTCATATTGCTTGTGCTATTTTTAGTAAAATGGTGAAGTGTCTTCTCCTACGTTGCCCCCGATTAGATATCCCTTCTCTTCTCTCTTGTCATTTAGCATGACAAACAATAGAGCTATAAGGGAACTCTGATGATGAAGAAACTCAAACACTAAGTCCTGAAATGTATTTGTCTGGAAACCACTTTTCTTACTGCTCTGATTGTTATGGTGGTAATATAAACTATTTCTGGAGTTTGAATCTTGGTTGTTACCAGGCTTCTGTGCTTTGGCATGACTGGGATATCCTTTCCAAGTATCATTTTTGATTAGATTGGGAATCTGTTGTGTATTCTGTTCACAAATGATGAAAAGACTAGATGAGCAGCTTCTAAGCTGCACGAGCTTCATGTCTTTCTGGGCCTTACTCCGTGAGGAACACAAACAAGGACTAGGACTGAGATAATACTGAGAGACTGGGGGACTGTCAAAAGGAAATTCATTGATACAACATGACTGGACATGCCTTCTGTGGGACTGGACTCTGTGTCCCCAAGAGTTCTTAGCTGTGTGAACACTGGACTCAGCAAGCTAGTCTGCCCAAGGAAGTCAGTTTGCAGCAAGTTGAGTTTGAAATTACAGTGCAATGGAAACCCTGCTCTGACTACTTCCACAGTATGTTTTAAATAAGTGGTAGTCTGCTTTGCTTTCAAAGCAAAATAATCTATCTTGTGGGAAGAAACCCTCAGCATGCTAAAAGTGTCTGCACACAGAGCTAGCGTGGAACTTCCTGCTGTGTAAATAAGACCTCCATCTCCAGCCTCCTCCACAAGCACTTCGCCTTGAAGAGAAGGTCTGTAAGAAACCCTGTGTAGGTGCTTTGCAAAGCGTCTTGTATACTCTGTCCATCTTTCATAGGGGTTATTGAGACTGTTATACAGCACTGATAGGATCTTAAATAAGTTGGGTAATACACCTGAGTCTACTGACTCGAATCCGTGTAGTCATTGACACATCTACAAAGAGAGTGCCACTTAAAAATTCTCCACTTTTCCAGCACAGTGATAAGGTTTTGCAGTCACTTGTACTCTTTGCACAAGAATAAATGAGTAAACAGTGTCTAAAGCATGAGAAAGTCACCCTCCATGTTTTTTGCTGCATTGTGAAAGAGAAAGCCAGTGGGCAAAACTCTAGGCTTAATTTCCCGACTGTAAAATTGGGTTAACTATGCTCATATAATTGCTATTTCCATACAAGTTAGGACTTGACTGTGCTCTTCTTACAGGATACTCTCCAAATCAAGATGTGAACAGTTCACAGAAGCAGAACCACTTGTAATGATGTTTTAAATGATTTAAATTTGGATTCATCCATGCAGCAATTAAAACATGCTTAATCCGATCTGCAATGGAGTGACTTTCATGTCTGTTAATTTTATTTCACTTTTGATATTATTTTTTTTCTTCATTTAAAGTAACTAATGTTTTGTTTGGATAAGGCAAACTAGAATCAGGCCCTCCTTATCCAAGAAGTAAATCATTGCATCTTGGAAGCATCAGTTAAGGGCTACTTGTATGCTATCTTGGAACTAGAAGCAGTATCCACTAATGTCAGCAGTTGTAGGGTTATTAAAGATATGACAATACAGCTTAACAGGATTGGGCCTGTAGTGCACCAGGAGCAACAAATCTTGCAGTGTGTATTCATCTTCTGAGGTAATTTGGAGGTACGATATTTGAATTTCCTTTCATGAGGATGTGGAGCAGATTAAGGAAGCGCTGCCTCTTACCATTTTAACTGCTGATTAAGCTGGGAAGGCAATGGAAGGTTTAGGTGAACTTTCATCTCCTGGGCTGCTATTAGCTTTTTAAATCAGGATATTAACAACTCTCCAAAAGGTCTAAACACTGATTTAACATGTAGGTGACTCCTGCTGAGGATACTCACAAAGCAGAGAGCATGTATATAAGGAGGAACAGGAATTTGTCTGTATATAGAGCAAACCATTTTTTTTAGCATGAGAAAGGATGTTGCAGAAAGGAAGTTTTACAGCTGCACGCATCCTATGCATATACACACAGCTTTTACATACAGAGACAAAGATATCTTTATCCACACGACAGATAGACAAACAGACTGACTGACTTCAAACTTGCACTTTCAATGTGGATTTTTTTCCCCCCATCTCTGGGTACTGCTTTTCAAAATTGCCTGAGGCTACAGTACAGCACCTCAGATCCCCAAGGCCCATTGCCTGGCTCCTAATAGCCACTCTCCATCTGTGTCACATGAACAGCTGATGAGATAGCTCCAGTGTCTGTATTTTGGAGAGCATATCCACCCAGGTTAAAATGCTGGGGTTGCCAAGGAGCAGTCAGAAGCCATTAGTGTTTGTGAGAATTTGCCTTGCAGCAGTTCCTTGGCATAGTGGAAAGTAAGTGTGTGTGTGTGTGTGTGTGTGTGTGTGCGCGCCTGCGCATGTGTGCGTGTGCTAGTGTGTGATAGAGAGGAGTGGGGTGGAACGGGGAGGGGGGGAGTGGGAAGGAGCGCTTTCTAAATAACCAACATCTTACAAAAGTGAGCAGTTGGTTACAATATATAGGGCTTCCATAATCTCTTTGATTGGTTTGCTGTGATCTGACTCTCCTTTTTCTCTCATTAATGGAAACAAACAGAAATGAAAAGAAGCATGAGAAAGAGCGGTGACTTCGGGGTCTTGCTCTGGTGTTTGGGCAGATGGAAAGGAGCTGCTCTGCCTTGGGGCAGGGTGGTTGTAATGAAGTGGCCTGTCAGTCTGTAAATAGTGAGGGTCATCTCTTCCATGTGATGGAGGGTATCACATTGCAGTGAAAATGGAAATGTCAATAAAATTAATCTGCCAGCTCTTTGCTGTGGCTTTTTCTGTCTCCCTGGTCCAAGAGGGTTGGTTTTTCAGAGGGGAGGTAGTGGAAGAAGGGTGATCTGGCACAGGAGGGAAGACGGAGCTGAAACGCAAGTTTTGAAGCAAATGGGCTGTATGTAGCTGCAACGTATTTCGTTTAGCAGCACTATGGAGCTGGACGAGGCTATAGGAATTAGCTCGTGAATCTATAGCATTCCTCAGGAAGCTATGGAGCGTCTAGCTCAGGCTACATTGAGCACAGAGTTTATTGTTTTAGGCTTTCTTGGACAAGGTTTTTACTTAGCATGGGATTTATGGCATTTACTGCTAATGAATGTCTATTCTTAAATTACAAAAACCACCGTCTCAGCACAATTCCCAGATGTCCTTCCAGGACCTCAGCTTCTTAAACACCAGCAGGGAGCATAAACTCTCCACTTCTCTGTTTTCCTCTTTCGTGTGGCTCCGGGCTAATGATGTGTAAGGAAAACACAGCAATCTATAAAGTCTCAGTGCTGTCCCAGTATTCTTCATTTATTTTGCATTTGATTATGCCACAAGTCGGATCTTGTTTCTTTCCTTTTTTAAAAGTTATTAGTTCAAATATTAATGTAGGAATATGGCATATATTGCTGCTCTTGATTGATGCCTTCCCAAAAACAGGAAGACGTGCTCGTATGAATTTTAAGAAAGTAGGGGTCCTGCAATGCCTTGCCAGAAGAGTTTTTCAGATACATAATTTAGATGCCCTCCAGGCAGGCTTTCAAGGCATTTTTGCTGGAGGGCAAGAAAAAATAACTATGACTGTTAAAAGTAAATGATTTTTGCTAATGCACAATTAATGCCAGGGAAAAGCACAGAAGAGAAAGATGTTGATGGAAAGTTCTGATTAAGTGAGAGCTCTACCTTGATGTGCATCTTTTTTTTAATGATAATAATCACTGATGCAGAGATGTAGAAGTTTTCATGTCATGCAAATGCCGTATGCAGGGTCATACTAGCTGTACGTGTGTGTGCGTGCGTATGTATGTGTTAGGGGTGACACTTCTGGGGAGGGGCTCATCTGACAGTGTGTTATGTGCACTGAACAGTGACACAGTTACTGCCACCTCTGCAGAGGGCCTCGAATATATAGACTACAGAACATTTAACTTGATTACTTATAGTACATATTCAGAATGGTTGTAGGGATGCATTTACAGTGAATGGGTTTTCTTGTGGCAGGTTTTCCCACATTGAATCCTATAATTGACAAAGAGCTATTGCACTATGTCAAGCACACGATTATAATTGAATTAATGATATATGCATGTGTGAGACAAAATTAGTATTTGGAGAGACATGGTTTCTAAGTTTTGCATATTTGCATCAACATTCATATATAATGAGAAACTGTATGTTCTGATCTATCAGAACAAAATAAAATTGTAGTAGTATCTTGGTAATTAATGATACGTTCTGGCTTCTATATGTTGTTTATTTTTCTCTTGTTTTTCTCTTTGTTATAGGGGACGGTTTAGACAACAGTGTAGCCTCACCTGGTACAGGGGATGATGATGACCCAGACAAGGACAAAAAGCGACAGAAGAAAAGAGGCATTTTCCCCAAAGTAGCAACAAATATCATGAGAGCGTGGCTTTTCCAGCATCTCACAGTAAGTGCTGTCCAAAAACAAAATAGATTTCTATTCATGTGCCTAATGATGTTTATTTATTGTTATTAGAAATCAATTGTCCCCATAATTTTTGGACCATTATTAGGGCTCAATTATCTTTTTTTTTCCTAGATTTTTTTTTCTTGGCTCTTGGAATCATGACAAATCTGAAAGAAACATATATTTGTGTATATATAAATATATGTACATACCTAGAGAGAGAGAAATAAAGAGAGTACAAAGTCTTATCACTGAACAACACCTACATATAAAGTAACCATTTTTTGCTTTGAACTATTTAAGGGGGTTTCTTGCTTTAGCATATACAAAGCTCTGCTTTCTGGATTGTTTATTGTTGCCCTCTGTTCACATGACTTTCATACATGTTTGTGGCAGAGAGAAGCCCGATCTATGTGTTCTGACATACTGTGGGATGTTAGGGAAGTCAAAGCAGCAGCTTGCAAACTTGTATGTTGTTTTTGTGAGGAATATAGAAGGCTTACAGTTTCCCTAATTCTTCAGTTGTGTAACAGAGAGCAATAAACACTTTTTTGGTTTCTGTGCAAGTACATTATGTTAAATACTGTCCATACTCACATCTGGGGGAGAGAGATTAAATACGTGGAAAGCTATACTTTAAATGGGCTATCTCTATGCTCCTGCTTGCAATTGTTGGTGCAATGTGTTGGTGTTCTGTTGACTATTATAGCTTCACTTAGAAATCAAAATACAGTTCTACAGAAAACCTGGTAACACTCTTTGTAGTTTACTTCGTGTAGGAAATAATGAAAACTGGTAAAATTATCAATTGATTTTCCTCTTCCTCTCATGGTAAAATTGTTTCTCACTTCATAAGGCTTAAAATGCTAACAGTTATTAACTACTGCTTCTCCTTTCAAAGTTTTATAAATTTCCCCAGTAGCTGATGTTGGTTACAGTGTAATGATTTTGGGACAAGGTACCCTTTTTATTTATGATAGGGACTATTGAACTGCTCCGCTAGCAGCACAGCTAAAGGGGGGAGCAATAGATCCACATTTCTAAACCATCATTTTGATGTAAGGACATTAGTAGCAAACTAAGGTGCATTGATCTGGCCTGTGGGGTCAGGATTAGCTGGAATAGCCAGTGTCTCTGCTGGAGTAGTGGTTATTCCTGCCTCCCAGCTATGGCCATTTCAAAGGTCAGGTGCCCTGTACCCACTTGGCTCAGAGGAATTAGACAGAACATGAGTCTCTGGGCTGATTACTTAACCAAAGACAAAATAATGAGTCCTAAGCAAATACTGACTAATTGAAAGGGCTGTAAATCCATTACATATTGGTCAGGGATAATCAGGAGTATTTAATCACTTTTATCTATTCAGGAGCACTGAAGCTGCAACAGCAAAGCCCTGAACCTTGCCATGTGCTTATTATTCTCATCATTATCAAAATTACTTCACAGCTGTTCTTTGCTACATCACCTCAGCTGGAGATTTACTAACCTGTAAAATGTTTTTAATTTGGAAGTCGAGTGAGTGTGAGTGGAGGGTTTTTCATTTAGCTGTAGGGTATCTTTAGAGGAGTAGTTACAGGGAGACAGCGAAAAGCATGGCCACAAATAAACCAGTTTCTTTTGCACATGTTTCTGTGTTAACTCCATTTCCTCTTAAAAAATTTGTGATGTTTTTTCTCCCTGCCTTCCTTTCTTGCATCCTCCTTGAAAACATTCAACACATGCTTATTAAACAGTCAATGAACTCTCACTTCTCTTGAGGAAGGTCCTCTTGGCTTTTTGAAATCCCTTTTCCTTGTTTCTGTCCTCTCTCTCCTGACCCTCTACATTCCACATGAATTGAGGAAACTTGCCATCACTGGTGAGGATGACCTCACAAAAATCAAATTAAATGAACACAAAAAAGCCCCAACCCTTTTACCATCTAAGCTTTAATGAGTTTGCAGGTGTTGAAAGATTTACTGTGCTGTAATTCTCAGACCTGCAAACTGATAATGGAGACCCCTGACCAGTGCAATGTAAATTCAGAAAGATTCTTGCCATAAACACATGCAGGGAAGGAAGAGAACTCCTTTCTTTTAAAGATCTCGCACTTTTTCTCAAATTAGCTTGTCCATTCAAAGTGCAGCTCTGGCTAAGCCAGAACAGGGGAATCTGTGATGTACAATTTTATTGTTTCAAGTAAATATCTTTACAATGGTGGTCCATGATTCAATGTACATTCCTTCATTACTACTCTAACCTTATTTCAAATTGGTTTGTTCCTTCTTTGTGCTGTATGACCTGCTCTTGTATTAAAATAATCCCCCGATGTACCCTTTTTTCTTTCTCTCTCTCTCTCTCTCTTTTTTTTTAAAGAAACTAATTGAATTATCTCATTATTTTAGTTTGTTAAGCAAATGTATTTTACATCTCAGGATGTGTTCTTAAAGAAGGAGCTGCTTAGGCTTTGCCCCCTGAATGGGCCATTGGTACATTTTGACATTCATGCATTCATTAAGGAAGGAACATAAAAGAACTCTGGTTGTATTTTTTTTCAAACACCCAACCAGCATGGAGCAACTTTTCCATAAGCCACAGGGGTCTCTCTACATATGTTCTCAACTGCAAGCCATTGTCACCTATTCTGAATACCTCAAAAGGACAAATAAAATACTAAAGGCCAACTGTAGCAATTGTTAGCTGTTAGTCTCAATATGACAAAAATCATTAACCTCTGGTTTCCCTGGAAGGAGAAGCAGTGGCAGTCCATCTCTTATGGTGTGGATTTAACTTGAAATTCCTTTAGACTGCCAAATTCAAAAAACTCAGTTTTGTCTAATTGTATTTACTCATGATTTTAAATAAATTGCTGTTTTTTCTTTATTCAGTCAGTTTGCAAACTCTTAAGGTAACTGATTTTAAAAATTGATTTGCCTAAGTGGCTTTTTGAAGAGACAGGCACTTGAACTCTTATGTAGAATAAATGTATCTGACAGGCTGTGTCTTTCAAAACAATTTATATCTCTGATCACAACTTCCATTTTGCAGTAACTTTAATTATATTTGAAATAGGATACACATGCATGTTTTTGTTGTTGGGAATCAAACGCAAGGAGTAAGAGCTTCTGTCAGGTTCTTGTTCACGTATCGAGCTCTGTCTTATATTTGGAATTACAACAGTACCGGAAGATGAAAGATCTGAGGATGAATTGGCTGGAAATGTGTATGCTTTTTCTGGATAATATCCAGTGTTTAAGAAAGTAGAGGAAATCCTAGTCTGGTAGTATAAGCTTTTCAATAGTACATAAAGATTATGACATCAGAAAGGTAAACCTGACATTAAGGCTGTTTTTATTTGAGTTCAAAGGTGGTTAAAGAAAAGAAACAGCAAGAAATCTGACCCAAGCCGAGAGTTTATTCATAGCTTTGGAAGACTCCTTTTCCTCTATGCCAAGGACTCCTTAGTACACTCAATTAGCCTCTCAGACATCTCTGCTTTCCTCCCTCAAGTGCTCCCCTATCTGCCCTGCAAAGAACATATTTGATCATGAAGTGAAAACAGGAAGTGCTCAAATGTATAGACACCTCCAGTTTACACCAATGTTGAGATTAGGATTTCTTACTAGCAGCTCTACAGAGCTTGCCCCCCTCCTCCCATGCCCTTTTAATGGATAGAGGGCCTTTAAAATGTATGTACATAATCAGAAAAGAACAAAGTCATAAAGAAAGCAATTATACCATTCTTTGGATGTGTACCTCTGGTAGTTCATCGTTCTCTGCAGCATAGTGTATCAAGAACTACACTTTTACTTTATTCAACATTTTTCCCCTTCTTGTACGGTACTGGTTGAACAGAGATGCATTTATTTTTTTGACACTTACCTGGGGAGATGCTATTTGTTAAAATTTTATTTTGTTTGTTTCTGTACGAAGAGGTGTATTGTAACTAAAAGTACCAGGAATACCAATGGTAGCATATAAAATATAAACATTTTATATGACACTTTCAGATTCCCAACTGAAGGTGTTTGGGATAACAACCCTGAACTCAGTGGAATTGGGCTGCCTTTTGTGTTTTTTCTTTGTTTGTTTTTTTGATAGCTGAAGTTCTGTCTCTAACATTTATCAGTCATTTTAGCCTGATTTCAACAATCTCCTGGCTAAAATTCTTGCTTTTTACAGTTTCTCGTACAGTAGATTTTGTTTTCACCTATCTTAGGGTCACACTAGAATAAGTTCTGTTGGAACATGTTAAAATGAATCAATCACAGCTTTTGTATTTACCTGATATATTTTTTTTTAAACTTGCAGTATTCTAGTGGCCAGACAGAATAATATCAATAGTCTTACTGAAACAGATTTTTTTTTTCTATATTTATGTGGGTGTATCTGAGAATATAATGTATCTCTATCATATTTTAATGAATGGCTTACCAAGCCTTTTATGCAGGCAGCTGCTTTATGTATTCATTAAAGTTGATTGTAGAGATGAATGTCTTCAGCCAAACCCAATCCTGGCATTTTGGAGCAAACTTACAAAACAGCTGAAACCATTCCATCTTCATAAATATCTCCTCCCATATCCTGATTTTAGGAATAATACTTAAGGGAGGGTTAGGAATATAGCTTGCCATTGCATACTTACTATTGCAAAAGCATTCTGATGAACTGTAGTGCTTGTGTTGGGCCAAACAGTAACGTCCTGTATGCTCCCAGGGTACACTGAGGAGAGGGATGATGTCCTCTGGTAGTCCTGCAAAACTACCTGCATGTGGGTTCACATGGCTGCTGTTTCCATTTTAGTGTGTTATGTAGTCAGGGAGTTGGAGGAGGCTGAGGTGCAATGTTACTCCAGGTTTGTGTTTTAGGTAGGGCTGTCTGTATGCTGAGTTTACAACCAGGTGGGAAGTTGTCTACTGGTTTGGGACAGACCTCTCATGCTGTACTACTGAGAAACTTATTGCCCAGGTCTGCAAAATATTATTGCGCCCATTTTTCAGCTGGGTAAAATTTGTGAGGGGAGGTTAAATGATTTCCTCCAAGTCCTTCAGAAAAATCATGCTGAACTCCCATGACCAGTTGTAATATAGTCCTCAAGACCATGGAGCTGAGGATCTTTGCACCCAAAGTTGTGCTGGTGGCTCATCATCAGAGCTGGCCTAGTGGGGTAGAGCTGTTAGCTGCTGCTGGTATGCGCTGTTATTGCTGGTGGTAGCATAGTACTGCCTCATGTCACTGGCATCCCATCCTGTCCCATCTGCATGCAGTACAGCTTCACCAGGAATGCTCTGGAGAGTCAGAATAGAATGAAAATGGATTATTATTTTTTTTTCTCAAACTGCTACTTCTGCTCACAGTCCAAAAGGCGTAATCCTCTGGCAACTTGTAGTCCTCGCCTATGAAATCAGCTCCAAAGCTTCAAATTTAGTAACAGCCCAAACACTCATATACCTTTTAAAGGCTATAATCTTAAAAGAAAAGGGCTGAGATGGGGTGGGGGTGGGGCTTTGTTTGTTTTAAAAATGGAATCTGAGATTAGATCTGACATTTCTACATCCACCCCCTACAGAAAAGGGAACCCAGGGTCATGGGGTGTGTGGGCCTCAAAAGCTAGCTTTGTCTCTGAGTGGTTAATCTAATCATTGTTACATAGACATCTGTTATTTCTTCTGAAAAATTGATGCTTTTGTGACACAATGATCCATCTATTTAGTACAACGGCCTGAGTAATTAAATTAAAAAAAGAATATTTTTGCTGGAGCATGTATTATAAAACTGCTATACCTCCCTGTACCAGCAAAAAGACTGGAGAGAGAAGGGAGAGGGAGGTGGGGAGAGGGAGCACTTTAAGCCCGGCATTGTTTTCTGCTCGCTTGAGGAAAACATCTGTGAATTGTTTGAACTGAACCTTACCAGGGACTGTCTGAATCTGTGTCATCTCTGTTTAATTTCAGGAAATGATGTCACAGTGCATTAAATAACAATGCTATGTGATTTATTTTTACTTGTACATGCTGTCCTAAGCATTTCTGTTACATGGCAGTGTTTTCAATTAACTGCAAGCTTTCAGTTTAAAAAATATATTCGATAATGCTTTTTTGGGCATGGGTATTGGGAGGTTGGGCGTTTTAGGGGGTCACCAAGGTTCAGGGCTGTCTGAGGGCTCCAGGCCCATTTGTCATGTGCTTATTTGTAGTTGGGACTGGATGTCAGCACTCTCGTCACCCATGGCAACCTCCAGGACCGTTGGTTTGTTACAAAGCATGTCTGTGGAGGAAAAACTAAATATTCCCAACCTATCCGTCAAAAGACCTATTAGATAGTTATAGCAAGGCCTGCATACTGTAGCTTCTGCCTTTATCAAACTTTCTGCACTCCCCCTTCTTCTGTAAAAGAATAGAGGACATAAGTCAATTCTGTCTGCCATCTGTCGCCTTTTTAGCTGTTCCTCAAATTAAAGAGACAGTCCGAAATTTAAATAATCTAATAGAAGCATAGAAAGCCCGCGTGTAAATTATTGTGTTTCCATTTCATTTTTAACTCTTCATTGTATTTTGAAGGGAGATCTTTATTGTGCTTCTTCGGAGATTAAAATATGTTGCGTGTTTCTGCTTCAAAAATAGCATTCTGAGAAATATTGGATTTGCAGTGTCACGGAGTTGTTATCTAATAAGATTCCAAGTTATATATAGGGTGAAATTCACACACACACACACATGCACAGAGCAAACAATCCGTGCACTGCAAATCCTTCAAAGGCACCTCCCTTCTGCCCCTTCTCTCCCCAGCCCTTGGTAGGCTGAGGGCTGCAGGGAAGTCCTGCCACGCTGCTACAGGACGAGCCGGGCTCCTCAGCCTTCCCAGTAGCCCTTTCCCAGGCCTGCTACAATCGTGTTTCGTGCTCCCCTGCCTGATGCTGGCTAGTTCTGCTTCACCTCCTCCTCTCTGTTTTTCCCTGCCCTGCCTGGTTTTGCCTCCTCCTCCTCCTCAGCAGGCAGCAGTGGAGTGGCAGGACGGAGGGAGGAGGGAGCCACAGTGTCACTGGTGTGGCATGTGAGGTCACCCGCTGCCAGACCATCAGATAATGCAGCTAGATGGGAGGAACAAATGTTACTTTGCGATGTAATATTTTACCTGCTATTTCCAAGCAGGGAATTGCTGAGAATTGAGTGTAACTAAAAACATGTGTGTGATTTTACTGGGGGCTTGATTAAAAAGCCTCCACCGAGTGAGCAAAACGTGGCCTAGCAAAAGATAGGGTCAGCCACCATTGTTTTCTGGTTGTTATTGTCAGGTTACGAAGCTTTGTGGAGTCAGTACAGGATTTAAGTGAAACGAAGAGAAGAAAGAATATGAAAATTCAAGTAATGAATCCACAGAAGTAACTGAAACAAGAAAGTTAGTGACAAGAGTTAATTTATATAGAACTGAGGCTTTGAGACTCACAAGGTAAAAGGGCATTTAGCTAAAGCATACACAAATATAGTGTTTAAACACTCCAAGAATATTTTGCTAATAAATGCTGTGCACTGCAGTCTTTGAAAATCAAGATCATAGTCAACAAGAGGTGAGAAGTCGTCTCAATATCTGTCTCAAAGTTCCACTGCTTAAAAGAGTTGTCATCAGAAAATTCATGGTTCCTAAATTTCTCTGTAGTGTGTGTACATGCATATATGTATATAAAAAACACATTTTTAGGGAAAAAGCGATTGCTGTTGTTTGTGTAAAGTGATACTGCCTTTCAGTTTTGCCTCAGGACATGTTTACTTAAGACCTTCCTTTCAAGATCCATGAGCAGAGTAATTGGTTTTAAAGTTTTCTGTAAAATTAGAATTCTACTGTAAAAAGAAGTATGTTTCTGCCAACACTTCCAAACTGCTAAGGAATAGAGATGTCATTTCTCATTGTTGCCTAATGAAAAGAGTAGTTTATGGCAGGCAACGTTACTTTTGGTGTTGGGGAGTTTACACTGAGTTAGGATACTTAGAATACTGTGCGTTACATATTTGAGAGTTGATTGGCAGCAATTGTTTGTAGGATCCAAAGCAATCATTGGCATCTTTAAAGATTTATTATTGTCTTTAAGCATAAGGGCAATACAGTTTTCATGCTTTTATATTTGCTATTTTTATTTTTAACTTCTAGCCCCAAACCTGCCAGAACTAATTTCAGTTGTTTTGTCTAATAGTGGATGATAGGTTGTCAACTCACTGTATAATGCCATAAAGTTTTTGTTTTATTTTGTTTTGTTTTTTAATCTTGGTTTTACCTTTTTATGATAGCATTTCAAAACACGTACTTTATTTGTAGCAGTTTATGGACTACTAATGTCCATAAATGTTTAACATCTCATGACATACCGTTACAATCTCAGCACAACGAATCAGAGTAGCTAAGTCAAAATCTGCAAATATTTTAGTTTACTTTTTTAAAAAAAACTCTGTATATTAATTTGTTTAATGTTATAGAAATTTGGCTGTCATCTAGATCCAGCTTTTATTTGGTCTGAAGTACATTTCAAAGTGGCAGCTTTATATTCTAACATGGATTTACTGTGGATGTAGTATATGACTAAACTAAATAGCAATGGGAAAGATCCTGTTCCCATATGTAGTGTACACTAAGTATATAAAAGGAGTAGCTTTTTTGTAAGATGATGGTCTAGTCTAGACTACTTTGGGGCTTGTTACACCAATTAAAGAAAAAGAAAAAAAAGAGAGAGAAACAATGTAATCTGCATTGTTAGTTGAAGTTCTGTGAACATATGTGGATTTTTATAAAAGCAGTCCTCTTTCCTCCCAGGTAAGGTCAAAATGAAGGTTAAATTTTTCTGTGTTCAAATATTTGCAGATAATTCACAGATAGTCCCTAACAGTGTGTACCTTTCAATCCTGTTTCCATTAATTCCAGCACAACTCTGATCCCTTTGATAAAGCTGCATAACATAGAGATGAAACAGTGAAGTTGTAACGGGTGACAAACAGACAAATAAACACAATTTTGCACCTTCTTAAGTGTTAAATATTATAGCCATTTTATCCCCAAATTCTACTTAACAAGTCTTTCAACGATCCCCTATTTTATGATAGAAAGACACATCTCTTGAGTGTTCAGTGCTCAGTTATTTGTCACATTCTCTCTTGTAGCTGAACCTTCACTGCTATTCCCAGCATTCTTCAGCGTAAGCCAGCTCAGGCAAGTGTGGGGAAATTTCTGTCCTGTTTCTAGCTGTGACCATAGCAAGACACCATGCCTCAGTTTCCTTGTGTAAACAGTACAGCATAATGATGGAGACTGCTTTTCAGAGTGCTTTTGATATTTACAGATGAAAAACTCTGCATGAGACCTACATCTTATACTTAGCATCAGCTGAATTACAGAGGCCTGCACTTCTGTTGTGGTTTTATCATGCTGCTGAACTAGCGTGATAGTCATTCAATGCTTGTACAAATACTCAAACTTCTGTAGACTTTAAAAGTTTGGGATAAATTTCCCTTTACAAGGGAGCATTTAATATAAAGTTAAGAGTGCTATATTCTTTCTGGTCTGCACTGAAGATGACAGCATATGATTGCTGCAAGCTACTCTTACTCAAGTGGCTCAGGCTTGGGTTATTTTTGTTTATCAGGTTCTTTCCTTGCTGGTGACCTGAAGTGGTGATTATTGCATGCAAATGGTATCAAATATCTTTCCCAGCAAGTAGCAAGAGAAAGAACCTCCAACATAAACTGCTGGCCCAGGGGCAAGAGTCAGAATAAAGAGAGTACAATAGTATTAACAAATGCATCTTTGTTCTTCAAGTCACTACTGGATATTCCCCTCTTCAACAGCCCAGGGAGTTTCCTGAAGTGAAATAGAACTTTGGCAGCTTTCCAGACAGTCCTGATCTGCTGCTACTTCTTTCCATTCACCCAGGTGCTTCCCCCTTGTGCGTCCCTCTTGTGCTTGAATGAAGAAATGGGAAGCAGGAGGGTGACCCAGGGGACAGAAAGGGACTGCAAAGTCCTGATTCACATTAGGAAGCTCCCTGCCTAACATGTGAGGAGCACACACAGATAGCTGACTGCTGTTTTGATAGTCCACAAATGGACTGTTCAGCGATATAGGATGTGAATAGTGAGACAGGTCATGATATGTGTGATAACAATGGGAATAAGGAGCATTATGTGATCAGCAAAGTGACATGTATATTTGGGGCAGTCAGCAAAGGAATGGTGTATAGGAATGCATAGGTGCATGTGGTGTCATTCCTAAATTGCAAGGAAGGTTGGTTAATTTGAAGGATCATTTCAAAATATGAATATTGTTTAAAGGGTGCTTTACTTTCAGCTAGAAAGGGTATTCTCTTGCAGATATAAATTATGAAATTCAATTGAAATGTATGTGAAAACAGGTAAATGTTGTGAACAACAAAAAGGGAAAAGCAATCATTTAATTTAATTCTCCCTTCCACTCTCCTTTACTGTTTTGGTAGACTATTTCAAGAGTTCTGCTACTTGGTCTGTCTCTTTTCAATGCTATTTCTTCCAGTTCCCCATGGACATTTTACTGCATGAGCTAACATCTCTTAGGAAAGAGAGGTGCTTCCTGAGGTGGTATGAACATCTCTGAGAATGGTGGGATGAGCTGCAGAGTTTTAGGACAATTCTAAGAAGCACACATTGTTCCCCATCCTATGCCTACTTACATCTCAATTTTCAACAGCCTACTTTGTATGCGTGCGTTGTATGGTGGCCATTAAATGCCAAGCAAACACTTCTCAGACCAGAAAAATCCTGCTACGTAGTGCATATCTGTCCTAGGCACTTGCAGACAATTCACTGCTATAATTAATCTTAGCTGTCCTGGCTCTGTGAAACCTGAACTTCTATCCCACAATGCTCTTAGATACAAACAAACTTCAAAGAAAAAAAGCTCTTGCCTCTTTCTCTCTCTTTTTTTCTTCAAACCCTGTCCATTTAGAGAGCAATGCTTGTAAAGGAGATTAAAACCCATATGAGCCCATGCAAAATAGCATGTCCAGCAAGAAAATAAAATGTCTACAAACAAACAAGATGGTGGTGCTTTGCCAGCATGGGTACAAATAAACATAACTCTAGAACTGCTAAACTATCCCAAGTTTGGCTCCTGGGATCTGAATCCTACTCAAAGCCCTAGCTGAAAATGCATGATAGTGTAATCTCCAACTTGATAATGCTGTAACACGCTCTGCTGCCTCCTGAACAAGTGCTGCGGCAAACTTCTTGCTGAGGCTGAAAACTCTTTCAAACAAGGCCTCAGGGCTCGTGAGCTTTCCACTCAGTGCCCTGTAGGCTCACTCTGCGGAGAGGTATCTAGCCTAAAAGAGGCCAAATATCACACAACTGAGCTGGTGGGAAATTCAAACTGTTCTAAGCAAAGAAGTCAATAGAGCTGCTGTAGTGAAAGGTAATGTTCAGAGTGAGATCACTGTGTTATGATCTCATGCTGAACATCAGGACTGTTTTTTTCTTGATGATTATGAAACTAGCCTGAGGCCAGTCTGGTGAGAGTCTAAGAAAGATATAGAAGCCTGGACTATCAGGGCCCTTATTCCCCCAAAAGTGTAGCAGAGACTGAAAGAAGATGAGAGAAATATGAGCTGTATTGTTATTTTCAGTGCTTTCCGCATCCATCCCAAAATAATAGATCTAGACATAGACACAAAATGTGCATACTGAATCAGTGAATAAGCAAAGACTGTGAAAAGAAAGGAAAAGAGATTATTTAGGGGGAACAGAGTGCCTTGCAGAAATGATGGAATTCAACAACCCCCCCAAAAAGTTGTTGAGATTGTAGAATAATCTGTGGAAGTGCCTTTGCTTAGCACTTTTAAAACTAGACTCCAAAAAGCATTTGAAGAAATACTGCTGTGAAACATCTTGTGTTCCTAGGGTTACACTAAAGCAGTGTTGCCTGAAGCATTTCTCATATTTCTGTTTTCTTATTAATGTTTAAAAATTGAAAAATATCTTGAAATCATATCATTTTTTTAGAAGGAAAACAGTTTAGACAGAAGGAAAACTCCCCAAATTTGGCTTCCTTCAATTTATCTATCTATCTATCTATCTATCTATTTATTTATTTATTTTAAATGACACTTCATTTATCTGGCAGTAGAAAATAATATAAAATTAACTGACAAAGTCAAATGGAAAACGGGCTTGGGACCCAAAATGAAAGATTAAGCTTAATAGGAATATTTAATTACCATTCCTTCAGGCCAAAGCCTGAGTAAATAGCTGGGAGTCAGAGTAGGCGCTGAAGGTCAGTGAGTTTGGGCTCTGTCAGACCAGCAAAGGAAGCAAGTTTGAGTTGAGGACCTAATGTTAGAAACACCTTCTTTTCAGACACTTGGAGAGAGAGACTGTGTCATGATATGGATGCTGCTCTCCATTCACAGTTTGTGAGGTTTTGCTGATGGTCACAAATATATGGGGAAGGTACAGGTCTGAAATCAACTCTTACCAACCTTAGTGGTCCCAATATTTTTCTGGAGTCTGCTCCATTACTAGCTCTATGAGAAGGGAAACCCAAATACCAAAGGTTGTTTGAGTATTCAAAATCCACATGGATTTTTAAGGGCATGGATCCAATGCAAATTTCATGCAAAATAAGGCTGATTATGGATTTACACAGAAATTCCAATGCCAAAACAGGTGAAACATGGCCTTTTCACCTGTTTTTCATTTACAGATTATATGGCAATTTGACTCCAAGATTCAAAGCAAAGCTTGGGCCCTCAGAGAGGCAGAATGACCCCAAGAAAATATTGACTGAGGGCCTGCTGACTCAAACTGCTGAATTTCACACACAGCTTTACTCAAAAGCATCGGAAGGAAAGAGACTATATTTTGAATTTAAAATGAAATTTTGCTTTTGAACATTACTTCATAATAACATATCTATGGGGTTCCATGTTTGTCTCAATGACTTCTAGATCAAATGAGCTTGTTTTGCACATTAAATATGCTTTTTTTTTTTTTTGGCATTGCCAAAATCACAAATTTAGGCTGGGATCTGAGATCCAAGCTGAATTCTTTGTGGCTTATTTATTGGCAGTAACAAGGATTATACAATAACAGTAAAGTTGCAATTACAATAGTAAATCTATGCAATTACAATAATAAATAGACGATGGAGTGGCCAGAATAAAGTCCGTTTTTCTTGCCTATAGCTTGGCTGGCTTTATGAAGAAAAATAGCACAAACTTCTATTATGGTTTGAAGTCAATAGGATTTTTTGTCAGCAGAGAATCAAATGCAATTCAGACACACAGGGACATAAATCTGTTCTGTAAGTCAGTCACTTTTCAGAACACCGCTGCTTAGTGTTTTTTTTTTTTTTGGCTCAACATAGCTTAGTGAGTCAGGCCTGTTTGGAACATTTTTTTAAAAGGAGTGATAGGGCAAAGATCTCTTTTTCCCTCTCTTAATTATCCTTCCTAGGAATAGGCTTCTATATCCATTTTAAGGATGCCATTGGCACGTAGTGTTTTTTGTAGGATTTTGATGCACAGTTCAGAAGTTAGCTGCACGAGAAAAGAGAGAATTAGCTTTCTCTGGCTGCATGTTGAAATACTCCTAGCTGCAAAGGCAGTGAGTCCTGACCTTTGCTCTCATCTGAACAGGGAGTATTCTGGCATTGAGCTGAGTTTTCCTACTGCTCTTCAGAACTGTAAATAATGTTAGTACACCCTGAATTCACCGCATGCAGCACTTTACATTACTATTGTGTATCTTAAAATAAACAACATTGCAAGCTGTTTATTTTGGTGTTACTATGTATGCATTTTTTAAACAGTGGTTACTTAAACAAATGTCTCTGTTCCCACAGCACTTAAAAGCTGCTGTTTGCTCATTGTGGTTTTTGGGTTTTGTCACTTGTGTTTTGATTATTTCTGAAAATCACACTTGAGGATACAGAAGACAGGAGTAAGTTGTACTTGATCCAAACAAATGCTTCATGTCACAGCTTTTTCTTTATGCCAGCTTTTTCTATGTTCCTAGCAGAAATAATAATTTTGGTTTAGATCAAACTTAAAGATCACCAGTATTCCAGACTGGATCAAACTGTCCTCAAATGCATTTCACAGGCCATGCAATTGATATCTAAAATTGACCCTGAGACAGAAAAATTGTTTTAATAACATTAGTATGGATTATTTATTTATGGGTCAGCAAAATAGAAGGTGCAGGGAATGAAAATGTAGGGAAGTAAGTGTTTTCACATCTCTTTTCCCATTCTCTAATCAGTCTTCATTCATCCACCCTAGAGTTGTTCAGTGCCAGCATCAAGTATGCAAAATTTTGCAGTTGGAAATACTGATAGATAGAAAAGCCATTATGAAAGACATCCACTTTGAACAATATCCCTATTATTTTGTGGCCCTTTATCTACCCAGGGAACCCAAGGATACTTGTTGATCTGTAGCAGCTCTGCTAGAGGGCTGTTTGCTCTACTTTGTTTTTTCATCTTTAGCAGTGAGTGTCCAATGGTGTCTCTGCTTTTTACAATGCCATGTACACTATTCACTGATCTTGGTGTATTCAGCTAAATTTGAGAAAAAGGATCGGAAGTAAACGCCTTATTACTCTCTCTACTCACCCTCTCCAACTTTGTAAAGTGACTATGGTACTGTGTGACTAGGATAGTTGTTATATAGATGTTCTGTCCTACTTTGGAGATTTTTCCTAGGTCATCTTCAATTAGTAGGTTTTTTTTTTTTTTTTTTTTTTTTTCTGGGGAACAAAAATACTTATCTGAGTCTGCAGAATGATGTTCTGTCTGCTTGAAGGGACTCAAAAGTCAGAGGCTCTCTTTGAGTGAGTGTTGCTTATAAAGAACACTGAGGATCGCATAGTGAGGCCACTATCACATATTTCTCAGTGGGCAGTTGTAATTGGTTGGGATCTGTGTGTTTTTGAAGAGGGGTTGTCATCTTACCACCTTCTGTCACTCAGAACTAAAAGAAAGTGTGTGGCTGTGTGGCTGTTCAGTCATGAAAGTGCTGGGGTTTTTCCTTTTTGGGAAAGGTTTAACAAGAGCGCTCCAACAGCCTGGGAGTCAACAATAAGTCACATTAGGCACTGAGTTAGTCCCTGGCTAGCCCCTGCATCAGAGAGCCATAAGCAGAAGTGCTTTGCTTCCTCATGCTTGGACACAGCTGAAAACTGAGCCTGGATTATTCATTTGTAGAACTTGTAAAAGCTGGCTGTCTTTTTACAACAAAAAGTAGTCTCTTCACTCAACTGCTAATTGCCCCATGATTTTAATCAAGCAAGATGCTTAGATAAGGAAAATTAATGTTTGAGAAAAATTGTGAGTGCAGTTCTTTTCCGACTTGTGTTGACTATAAACCAGTTTGTCCTCCTTAATTATGGTCTTCAAAGATAAACAGGTTGAAGGGAGTGCTACAGACTTTGGCACAAATACAGCATATTTCAGTGCTTTGTTGTGTAAGTTCTGTGTTTTTGAGAAAGAAATAAAAAGTTGCTTGTAATTTTTAATGTAGTTAAGATAAATTATTTTTTATTTATAGCTGAGCAGGCGTTGATGTTCAGTACTGTGTATACGCTCCTTTACCTCTGGGCTTCAATAAGCTGTATAACCCCACCTCTCTCAGCAGAGCTAACTGTGACGATTACAGGTGAAAGGAGCGTTAGGTGAAGACAACTGGCCAATGACAGAGCCCTTGGACTATGTCATCCTAACTCCTGAGGGAAGATGGTATAACATATAAACATTACCCAGCCTTCCCATTCACTCCTAACATCTTCATCTCATTTACAAAGCTATTTCATTTCATGTATTTGATTTTTTTTTCTTTTTTCTTTTTCTTTTCACCTACTGATTATTTTTCTCATAACCAACCCTACCACAAGTCTTCCAGGTCTTACTCTTCTGCTGCTTTCTCACTGAGATATGGACTAAATCTGCTGCAATGTTAATCCTAATACTTACATTTAAAATAGTGGGTTGCATACCATTTTTTTCTGTAAAAATACTATGACAACACCCTAATTTGTGACTGAGATTACTAACGTCATTTACATCTGTAGATGAATGTTCCCTCTCTTCTATCTGAGCAACAGAAGATGGTAGAATGATTAACATTTTTAAATGCTGTTAACAGAAATGAAAACCACTTAGCGGCAGAAAAGTTTTGTGAAAAGGAGCAGGTAATATTAAATATTTTAAAAGTATTTTAACAAATGTTTTTCTCTTATTTTTAACAAAAATCTGCTCTATTGGCCAGACCAGTGGACCACGTAGCCCATCAGTAAGTCAGCAGTGAGTGGCCAAAAAATAGTGCAAGTATAGGATGATCCCAGAAAACCCAGTATATCCTCCAAGCTTCTGGCAGGCAGAAATGTAGTGATTCTGTGAGCTGAAAGCTTATATCCAGACAATAGTGTTTAAGAGCCATTGATGCATTTATACTTTCTTTTTGGATCAACCGTATATTCATGAGCTAGAGTTTTAACACTTTAACTTTGGGTTACTTGAATCCTTGAGGACATTAATTAGAATATTTTCTGAAGTGGAATATTATATTTTAATAACCTTCACATTTCTTAATGTGTGGACCTAAGTTTCTAAACTATAATAAAGAAAAAAGAAGAAGAAGAAGAAGAAGAAGAAGAAGAAGAAGGAGGCAGCATTTGAAGAAGAAGACAAAGAAGAAGAAGAGACAGCAAAGATATCAGTTTATGCTTGTTTTAAAATTAAGCCTGCTTTTTTTTCATGTAACAACAGGAAAAACTTAGCAGCCCTGTAGTTTTCCTGGCAATTTTTGTGAAGTGTTGGGAAAAATCTTTTCTCCTTCGTTTGGAGGGAACCTTGATTATATCACTGACATCAGTCCAGGTCCTTTAAGTACCCAGTTCTCCATCATTGATTCTGTTCTTCACATGATTGGCTCAGGCAAAATAAAATACAGATCCGTCCATGTATTCAGTAGTGTGCTTTTAAATAAATATCCCCACTACATTCTGGCTGAAAGCAGCCACACAGTTTTGATATAACCTAGTCATGTGCAAAGCTGAACCTTTGGTAGCTAGTTCTTGCAGACTTTTTTTTTTTTTTTCCCTCTTCTTTGCACGGCCCCTTTAGAGCTGCTGGAGGGCGTTGTTGAGAAGTTGCTACCGTTGATACAGTTGCTATTAATCACAGTCTGCCATGTTGTGACGCAGGTTCTAATAACATCCCATTGAGCTGCTGTTGTATGCTGGAGGCTTACCAACAGCACAAGGCCTTTGATATTCATCTCACACCAGGATAAAGAAAATGTACAGTTTAAAAAAAAAAAAAAAAAAAAAACTGCAAATAGGCAAAGAACAAAAAAGGGGGAAAACATAGCAAAATCAAAACACACGCTTTCTGTGTGCTGCTTCGTTTACCATGGGAGCAGCAAAGCTATAAATCTCTGCTGTGTTGTTTGAAAATTGAACATGAGGCTGCTAAATTTATCATTCATTCTTTGTTGTTTCTGGGTAGTAGCTGCCTGACTTGGCTGACTTTGGTTTCTGTCCCCTCCTCAATAACAATTTTTGTTGTCATTGTTGTTTCAATACATTACGCACACAAATCAAAATTTTACTGGATCAAAGAATATTGGAGGGTTTAATAAAGTGATCATAAAGGGGAGGAGAAACAAATTCGCTGCATGTTACACATCATGCTTCCTTGGCAACTGATTCCCTCATATTCATAATTACAGGAACATAATTTTTAAAAAGCAGCACGGGTTGGGGGAGGGAGAGGGAACACTTCCTTTGGTTAAAGGCATTTGCAATTTTTTTTTAAATGGTAGTCTTTGAAAATTAAAAAAAAAAAAGTTCACCTTATCTGCTGTAAAAATTAACCTGGAGCCTGATAGAACTGCGCAATCACCTTCTTTTGTTAGCACTTCTTGTCCATGTTGAACTGCAAAGAAAAAAAGGTGGAAAGCAAGCCTGCTACAGATGTGACTAGCTATGAATATTCATGAATGCCATTGCTCCTCCTTTTCTACTGGCATCCAAGCCATTCTGATCTGCCTCTCCCTCTCTTTTTTCTTCTTCTCCTTTCCATTTCCCTTCCTTCCTTGAGACTGAACAAGACTGCAGTTTTATTTCGGTAACAGCCTAGTATGATACAGTTACCAGTGGCCTCAGAAGCCTTTTATTTCCATTAAAAAAAAAAAAAAAAACAAAGGAAAAAAGAAAAAAAATTGTAATTATCCACAGTTTTATGAATCCACCTCCCCTTAATGTTCATTATTTAAACCAGCAGCAATTACAAGTTCAAAGGGGTTTAGAGGGCCAGCAACCCGCATAATCACTGCCAAATTAAGCGGGACTCATTCGTCACAGAAGAGTACACTCTGAGCAGTGAATCATGCATGCAGTGACAGGCACTGATTTACATAAAGACGAAATCTGTGCCCTCTAGGGCTGAGCGTTACTTTATCTCAGTGGCCCTGTGATATATGCATTTTCTTTTGGTGTTAGGAAGGTTCAGAGACTGATGCTGTCTAATACATGATATTTTATTCTCCCCAGCATGACTACTACTGCCGCTAATTCATGTATATTTGTATTAACTAACAATAATCCAAACTTCAAGGCACTTGAGTTTTTAAAAGGAACATTTTGGCCAGAAAGCCTCTATTCTAATATGAGTCTTCTGAACCTCTTGAATTCCTTCCTTTTTTTTTTTCTTTCCTTTTTTTTTTTTTTTTCCCTTTGGCCATAAACAATTTGCAGATCAAACTGTCATTCTTGAAAAAAAAAAACCACACGACTCTGAACGCCCCCCCCTCCCCCTTTAATCAACATAACATATTCCTGAGAAACTGTTAATACCTGTACTTGTACTATACCAATGGACTGTGACCGGATGTTACTTTAGCCATAGTTTGCTGACTATCCCAAAATGTTTAAGTTCGTGCTGTCCCTCCTACCAGAGACATGCTATATGTTCTGCAAGAGCTTCATTCATCTAGCCCATCTACACCTCTAGCAGCAGAAGAGGAAAATTGTTCAGTTGTTATAAAGGGTTACCTTACCTTGACCACTCTACTCTGCCTCTTTCATTCTGAACTGTTTAAAGATACTCTTATACTCCGCTTTAAGACCAAGCAGGGAGTAGTTATACTCTTATTCAACAACTAAACTGGGAAAGTAGTTTTTGTGTAATCATTGTCTCCCGTTAGCTCTGTTAGCTGTAATTCTTTCTGCCATTGCTACAGGACTGTGGTATAAACAGTACAGGCAAAAGTTTGAAATGGTAACTGACTGTCCTGTATTGGGGTGTTTCATCAGAGTTTATTTAGGGATGCTACAAGCTACAATTTTTGGGAGACCTTAACATATAAAGGCACTATAAAGAAGCCAGATACTCAGTTGTCACTAGGACACAGCAGAGTGACCACAAACATAAGGGTATGGAACCTTGACACAAATGCTGTTTTCTAAACTGGCTCTAGTGCAGAATAAAGGTAGCTGGAGGTATCATAAATCAACAGTGGTCTGATCAGACCTTCTTTTTTTCTTTGATATGCCACTGCACTGGGGACTGTGGTGTAAAGCTAGCATTACTGATGCTCCTCCAGTTGAGTAAGTCCGTCTGCTTTCTGGTCCTGTTAGGCCATTTTAGTGATGAGGAAGAGTAACAGAATAGCAAAGGCTATGAGATATGTTCCGCAGAGTTGTATGAGTGGACTTTTCCAGGTTTAATATGCACTGCAGAGTTCATGAATCATAGAATTTTCTACTAAGATCAGTGTTTGCAATATTACATAGCAAATAACTCCTCTTACTTCTTCTTATTTCTACATTAGTCAACTTTTTTTCTTTTTTTTTCTTTTTTTTTCTTTTTTTCTTTTTTTTTTCCCTTAAATGCCATGCCTGAAAGATGTTTTGCTACTGTATAAAAGTTGGGAAATTCTCCAATATTAATATTTCAAAAAATGTGGAAAATGATGTACTGATCAATGATGGCGAGATGTGAGAGTGCAAACCTGTTTTTTATCCTGTATTCTCATGTGGTTTATTGAACTAGAACATTTTAATATGCAGAATTTGGTCTTTAGGAGTGTCTTTTTGGGGATATTTCTGGTCTCCACAGTCTGTCTTTAAATTTCCATTGTTTATTGTGGTCTTTCACAGAGAAGTGAATCTTGCTGGAGTGTTTTAAGAAGTTATGTTCCTACAAAGGAGTTGACAGAAAGGAGTTGCAAAGCCTTTGCCCACCTAGTTTCTCACTTTGAGCCTTCACTCACCTTCATCATCAGTTTAAGTTAAGATGTCAAAATTTGTTGACCTGTCTTTTAAGAACTTAAACTGTTACAATAGGATTCATCAGAGGTCATTTGTCAAAGTGGCAAGCACTTTTTGTGATCCTTTTAAAGTGAAGGAGAGTAAATAAGTTTGTTTTTGGCTGCTTTTAGAGAATGGCCTGTTGACACAAAAAGAATTGGAACACTGGAGCTGTCTCATCCACATCTACCTAATTTTAAACCTAAAAGACTAACTTTAAGAACGGGATATTTTTAGTAATTGCAAGAGAGTGGAATTGTCCCAGGAACTTCCAGGGCTGCAGGTCTGTTTGCAGCATTGGTCAAGGCTTCTGGCCTTGAGGTAAGAGAGAACAATGAAAAAATAGCATTTCAATTTTAGATCTAATTACTAGATTACAAGTAACTATGGAATATGACATTTGTCAAGTATGTATCAGTGTTACCTCTAATGCTGAGAAGTCTAGTCTCAGAGAGGTATAGGAATCTCTGTAATTTTCCATCAAAATCTTTGGAAAACTTGGGCATCCCTTGCTTGCAGGCCTACAAACTGCTGTACTATGATGCAGCTGATATAGTGAGCACATGTAAATACTTAATAGGCAAACTTCTTGTTTTCTTTCAATCCCTTCCTTGTGCATCAGCTTTCATATTTAATTTATTTTGATTTCTCAGTTTTAACTATGAGTATAGTCAGTTGGGAAAGACTTGAGGGATACAGTTGCTTTGATGATCAAATTCTATTTCTCTTTGGTCCAGACTGTATAAAATCTTGATGCAGTATAGAACTAAAGTACCCATCAATGTTCCTTTTATTGGACATGGTTCATATATTGTGATGAAATTATATGCACCCACATAGGTTGTTAGGGAAACTTAACATGCCACTGATGTGTAGTGAGGGAGAGTTAATTGTGTAGATGCCCCAAGACTACATCAGTGAGCAGAGCATGCTGTAGTGGTCATATGAATCTGTCATGAATAAAAATTACCAAACAGGTTTTCAGCCAATAGCCTAAGGTAAAATCCTAGCGTTAATAATATGTGCAGATGAACAAGATCTTTTCTGTCTTTATCATTATGAATTGCAGTGCTGTAGGTATAGGGACAGACATCTAGGAAAGATTAAAAATTAAGTTGGCATATGTTTTATCACACCTTATAAGTACACGTTGTAATTATTAATGTGGAGGTATCCTGCTGTAAAGTCTGGAAACAAGACGACCCCCTTTTTGCCCCTTATTTTGGGGAATTAGGTTTCTTTCACCTCCCCTGCACTGCCACCACCTCATGTAACATGTGCTGGATTCCTCTGTTCTCCCTGCAAGCTGCAGTTCTGGGACTGAGCAACTCTTCTGGTGCTTCCTCCCTGTTCAACAAAGAATTGCTGTCTTTTGCCTCCATGCACTGTGTACAGGAAAATTTGAGAAGAAGTCTTCAGTTGGTGTAAATGACATAGCTCCACTGAAATCCAGTTTTGCCAGTATGCGCTTACCAAGTATTTATGGCATAAGAAATGTGTAAACTTAAGAGCACTGACTTTTTATGCTGGCAAGTTAGAACTAGGCCCCTACTTCTGTGCAGTGCAGTGACATTCATGAGCTGCATTTTCTGAATGCCATGAAAGGCACCTTTTAAGTGTTGATTTCCATCTTTACTGGATTTAACTGAGGGAATCAGTGCCTGCAGTGATTAGATTGCAATACTGTTTTGCTTAGTGATTATGTGTACCTTTGCAGATGCCTGTACAAAAATTCTGAATGTACTTTTAGAGTCTGCTTCACACTTACCCTCAAAAGGAACTGGGCCCCCATGCTTGCACGTTGCAGTGGCCATTGTCTTGTGGACAATTAACACTGAGGGTTGTAAAGACCCCTTAACTGTGGCATATACCATCAGGCTATATCCAGAGCACATAACAGTCTCCATTGATTTCTAGCTGAACTTCTTAAGAGTCTGTTATCAGCTAGTGCTTTACTGCAGCAGCAGCTGTGAGTTTATGCTGTTCAAGCTGAGGCTGTTGTAGTCTCTGACAGTTTCCTGGAATCAGGGAATTACAAAAGTAGCTTACAGTCACCTTGTCTTCACCATGCTCATGCCTTGAGAACAATTTTTGGAACCGTTTTTTTTTTTTTTTCTGAAATGGAAATCCTTTGATTTCCTCTGACACTGATTGATGCTTAGGTGACATCTCCAGAAACCAACCATGCGGAACAATTTGGGGTTTGTTTTTATGGCTCATAGTCAACATCCAAAAAACGAGATTTAAAAAATTCCATACCATCTAAAAAGAAAGAACATAATGCTTTCCAGATGTTAATTCTTACAATGTTATTTTGCAGTATATGTTTTTCATGTAAATTACCCAAGCCATCAGTTGTGTGATTTTTTTTTTTTTAAATCAGTATCTGTAATGCCTGTACTAAATAAACTGAAATAGTTTTGATAATTTTCCAGCAAATGGCAAACTTTGTCTTTAACAGTTAAAAACTGCAAGAAATATTTAAAATTACTGTTGACAGTGTTAGCGTGAGTGAAAGTCTTTATCTGAAGATCCCACTCAACTTTCTGAAGCACTTAAAATATTACCAGAAAATTGATTCTGCGGCTTATTATAGAAATAAGTAGATATGTGAATAAACTTTTTGGTAGAAAGGAATAATATACAAAAGGGTCTAAAGGTTATTTTTTTTCTCTTCCTCTTGGTTGTGTTTCTAAAACCAAGGTTCAGCTGTCAATATGCTGAGGCCAGTGACCAATCAAGTGTTTGAGAATCCCTACCTTCCTGTTTATTGATTGGTAAGCAACTAGATTTTTAACTGTTGAATGGATATCAGAGAGAGGAGGTCTAGCGTAGTATGACTTCACTGTTATACATGACATTAGTACCCTTTTCAGTTGGTCTTGTGGGCTCATGACCTTACTTCTGGTTGCAGACTCCAATCTGCAATGAATTTCCGCTAGGTTCATGACCCCAGCTCATAAATGCCATGACCTGAATTGGGGTCATGATCCTTGGTTGGGAACCAACTGTCCTACATCCTTGTGCTTGACCACTCTGGGATATGGATTCAGATTGATTGCTTCGTAAATGCTTAAAGCACCACTTTTGTTCCTCCAAGTTCTGTAAATGTAAGTTCCAGGTGGATGGAAATAAAATCGTCAGTAAAATAATTAAAGAAATAGAATATTTTTTCTATGCTGAGGAGATGATTTTTCCTTTTTATTGTTTTTTGCTATAGACTATTTGAAACTGATTCACAGCTATGCAAGTGATAGTTAGATGTGAATATCTTTCTATGGATATAGCTTAAATGACTGCTGTTAACTGTAAGCTATTAAAAATACCTCCATGTGTACTGTTAGAGAAACTATGTATCTGATAAATCCAAGTCCCTAAGTACAGTGTATTGATAACAGATGTTAGCAGTTTGCCTGTGCACCTTGCTTAAATTATATGAAGGAAAAATGTTAGGTCATAAAATCATTAAGGCTCATTGTGTAATGAGAGGTACTTTAAGGCTGAGATTTCCAGGCTAAGGATATGACCAGGTGGGACTGGTCCAAGATCTTCAGAGACAGTATAATGTAAGGTGTTGCCATACTGATGAAACATCTGGGATACATACCAAAAAAACCAGCTGCTCAATCAACATAATGCACTTTACATGCATCATTGGTTGAGGCTTTTTTCCTATATCAAAACTTTCTTTTTTAGCCTAAGCTAGAAGGCAACAAACCAGAGTATCTGTGCAGGTACTACAAATTGTAAATGAAAAGGACTAAGGTTGGTGTATGAGCCATAGGGAAAAAAGAAAAACAGGGCAGCACTTACACTGATTTTAGTGTTGTCAGATCTTTCTTTTTCACCAGAACTGCTTCAGTTTACATTCCTCAAAGCAGTTTAAAAGTTGTTTAGAACTTCATGAGTTTCTATTCACTTCTTAATGGAAAGAGCAAAGTCAGACCTATGTAAACTGTGTGTGCAATTGTCAAGGATTGCAGAATTTTGTGTTCATTGGTTCACAGGCTAATCTTGACCTGATATATAGTCACACATGTGATTCATTAATGATAATGGGGAGTTTACTGATGTGACCCCTCATGTATATCTCATACAAATAAAATATGTTGTGCAGTCTTTTGACATGATTTATACACATAGGACTTGATCCAAGTCCCAAAGAAGTTAATGGAGAGTCTTCTTTGAGAGCTGGAGCCAACAAAGATAGTTACAGGCTTTCAGTATGGAGAGGCTAGGCTCAGATTTTGGCACATTTTTGATTTAACGGATAAATATTTTAATTAAATTGACTTGAAGGTTGTCAGAGATGCCTGAAGACTGACATCTCTCTGTTTAAACACCAGCAGAATTGTTCAAAGGTAAGAGGGATCCAAGCCTTCCACAAGGTGTAACGTCAAGCCTGTATTGTGAGTTGCTCAGCTGAAATTCTCTTCAGTTGTTTTGGCTGAGAAAGACAGCAAATGTGTCAGTAGTAGTCTGGGTAAGGTACGTGAGGCAAACATTTGAGTAAAGGGCCCAGGTTTTTTAAAGAGCTCAATGAACGTGCTGAGTATTGTTGAAAAGTCATCCCTTGATCATGTATAGCTTTAAACAACCTTTTTTTTTTTGCACGTAGGACCTCAGACAAATTTATAACAGGGCCTCAATTTCCAATGTTTATATGGTAAGTGAATGGGGAAGCTCTTTTTAATGAATGCCTGGATCAGCACAATTTCAACATGTAGTATATTAGATTTTTACAAAGGCTATTTTTATTACACATGTTTAACAGATATAACTATATTGAGGGGAGATTTTTTCCTGTGAGAAGTTAAGATAAATGTTCCTCTGGATGAAGGGAGGGATGGAAAGCTGTAGAGTGTTCAGTGTGATATGTAATAGACCCATAAAACTTGAGATAGGAATGTAACTCTAAAAGACTTTAGATAACTTGTCCTGAAGTCATCGAATAAGGTAACAAATATCAAGTGAATGAATTCATACTTCAGTTGTTTACCACATGCACAGTGGCAAGATAGCTTTTATTTTCAATCTTTTATTTTTAAGCTTTTGTTAGGCCAGCAGGTATTTCAGAGACTGGATCCCCAGAGGCAGTGGCCAAAATTAGGGATTTATCAAGACTGAAGTTTTAGAGAATTTGGGCTATGACATCAGTATAAAGTTTTTTATTATTTATTTATTTATTTATTTATTTATTTTGTGACAGATATCATCTAAGTGGTATTCTCTAAGACCACTGAGAAACAACAGCAAAGTTCTGTCACAAAACACCAATATTGCTTTTGCACATTAAAGAATGAAATACTACTTCAGATTTGCCTGATCTAGTGTTATGACCTCATATACAAACAATAGCTAAGCTCAAAGGACATGTTTTAGGTTGCTAAGTGAAGGGCTTTGAAGTTAGAGAATGCTAGATATTCCCCTCATTCTCAGCTCTACTGTGTATGTATATCCTTTGTAGTGAATGAAGCCTGTATTCTGGAGGAGAGAAAGTTGTATGCATTCATACAATTAAAGACTGCATCATAAATGTATATACAATGGATATTTTCCTGGGGCAAAGAAAAGGCATTTCCCCAGCCCAGTGATGTGCTTTTTGCTGAATTTTAGGCCTATCACAAACAATACATTAAAGAAAACAATGAAATTTTGAATCTTGTTAGCTTACCTAAATACAGGAACCATCAACAAGTTACTTTACAGTAATGCAAGAATCATTTTATTCTCCACTCAACTGCAGATACTTCAGTGATGATACCTCTCACTCTTTTAACAAAGCACAGAAAAATAACAACAAACTATGTAGCACAGAAAGTAAGGGTAAACATGATGACAGCTGAAGTTTCAGGAGGAAATCTAGATAGATAACAGGAACTTGGTGAGGACACTATGGCTAACATTCATACTTATATTTTTCTAAGTGTTTTACAGAGTTTGTGAAGTGACTGATAGTACCACAGTTTGTCCCCTAATACCTGCTTGGTCAGATAAAATGGGAAAATATTTTGAAAGTTTTGTTTGAAAAAGAAAAAAACAAGAAAGAGAATGGCCTGATTTCCTTAAGGCTAAATCCCTGTGTTTCTCACAAAATCCATAAGATACAGGAATGCCTAGTAACTAAGAAAATCAGCACATGTGGTTGCTGTTTTAGTCTTTGTCTTCACACGGGTTGTGCAGCACTGAGTGTAATGAAGTCTTGGTTGGGACCCTTAAATTAAAATGGTTAAGAATAAAGAATGATCAAAGATGGATCCAGGTGCCTGATTTTAGGTATTACTTAGAGGAAATGTCATGCTGACTTTCTACCACCACAAAAGAGAAGAATATTAGTAAAATTTTTTTCCAGACTAACACATTATGAAGTGAGGAAACTGGGCAATAGACTACTTCTGTTCTTCCCTTTCTACAGTGTCCCTCTTTCCCCTAAATAAATAAATTTTTTCTTAATTTTTTTTTCCTCAGTTTTTTTTGGGGGTCCCTGAAGTATCTGTCCAGCAGCTGTTGGAGGCTCAGATGGAAATCTTCTCCCCCCCCTCCTTTAGCATTTCTGCAGATTCTCCCGTGGAAAATAAATTTTCGCTTGCACCTCCATCCATCAAAAATAGTGTTTCTATCTTCAAAAAGGTTTGCTTCTCAAAAGAATCAGCAATTTTAGAATAAATAAATTACCTCCTCCTACTTTCATACAGTTGATGACGTTCTAGCAGCATTTTTTATTTTTTGATATACACAAATATGGAAGAAAAATTATTTTGGGTATTATTCACCTGTGGTGTTGTGTAAACCAAATGACATACAGAAACAAATTAAGTGATAAGAGATCATGTAGGAATTGTGAACTATGGCTCTGGATAAGAGATCAATAGAAAGTCTCATCAAGCTATCAGTATACAGGTCTGCTGACTACACGGCCTTCTTTTCCACTGCCATCTGGAAGTTCACAGGCTCCATTAACTTCCAAGGGTAGATCATCAAAACAGGTGCACTGCACTGGCAAGCAAGAAATAAATACTCTGAGCAGAAAGTGAAAATACTGTGGACAGTTCATGAAATTTTCTTTATTCTCTAACATCAGTGCTATCAGAAGTACCACATTAGGTCATGTTCTGACCTGCAAAGTGGGCCAAATCTATGCAAAGAGACCTTCTATTATTATTATGAAGCCAGAAATTCTTAAATAAATCTGAAGTATTACTAGCTGTATAATGACTGTGAAAGTGATGGGTAAAAGTAATGTGAACAATCCCATTAGCTCAAAAGGGTCTTAGTATTAAAAGAGAACACAATGTCCTGAACTTCCAAACTCCCCCAAAAATATTGGTCTGGAAATAGGAAAATTAAAGATCGTAAATTGTGCTTATACAGAGAAGTGCATCATATGAGCAAACAAAATACTGAAGTAAATATAAGTTATAATTTTTACTATTTCTAAAGTTGTTTTTATGTATGCCCATGTACATTTCAATAAATGTAACTAGAACTTTTTGCCTTTTTACATAACAAATCAAAATGCAGAAAATCATGTCTGCAATTATTATCAGAATCCACAGAGAGTCCCATTAAAATCCAAATGTAGATATGGGAGAGCAAGTTGAAGCTGGAAGGGGAGGAATATGACTTCATTGCCTTCTTTCACTGTTTTTTTTTTTTTTTTTTTTTTGGCCTTGTAGTGAATAATCAGCTGAACTTGGACGGCATAGAGAAGCTGCTATATAGGCTGCTGATCTCTACATTTAGCAGACCTGCCAAGTCTTATACACTGAGAAAGAGACACTTGTCTGACTTCTCTCACGCTGTCCCATGTATTTTCAGAAAACAAGTCATGCACTTGCATCTTTACTTTTGGACCCCACAATTTCTCTTCTGCTTCATGATCCCTTGTGCCAGACAAACCTCAGCAGCCCAATCTGTAATCTGTCAGTCAGCTACAGTTGGGGCCATGGGACATCATGGAGTGGGAGAGAAGCTGCTGCGCTGGGCTGTTCTTCAGAAGTGTGACTCCAGCAATCAAAAGGGCCCTGACAGAGACATATCTGAAACATGGATTCTCTGTCATTATGTGAGAGGATATGTGCCTCCCGCACAACTCTTCCCCTTTTTCTTGTTCTGCAGCGACCTGACATGGAGGGTCACATGCACCAGGGCCTTGAGAAGTTGAAAGGTCTACAAAGCTGCTGTATAGCTGGGAAGAGTATACTTCTTATATAAATATTATGATCACAGGTGTAGGATTCATTCCCACGCTTCCAGAAGGCACTAAACCTGACCTCAAGTACGTGTAAATAGATTGCATGCAACCTTCTGCAGTTAGAAGCATGTCCCAAGAGTTAGCTTTGAGGCTTCATTTAATTTTCTTGTAATCCAAGTAATAGAGGGGATAGAGGGGAAATAGTCTTTCTAGGTTAAGTTTCAGGGAGCTCTCATGGATGCTGCTATCTATCAAAACCCTCTGCCATCTCCCCAGCACAGATCATAAGCAGTGGAGGTAGCGCTGAAAATAGTAGAAATAAATTATCAAGCAACTAATATGGTGATCTCATTCCTTCCAAGTCTGTCCTGATGTCCTTCATTCATGCCCTCCTCTGTGGTTGTTCTATGAGTCTTCTAAGCTTAAGTGAATGCTAGCAAAGACAAAACACATAGAAATTGCCCCAGATGGGAAAAGTTAGAAACAGTGATACATTTGCATGAAAAACTTGCAAATAATTTTACGTTCACACAAATGCAAGTACTAGAAAGTCTGTGAAGAGCAAGTCCACAAGTATTTTTTGTCTGCTATGGAATATTGAGTCTAGTCAACACAGAGCCTTTACTGAACTTTCTACACATTCCTTTAGACAGTATGTGGGAGACAGTATTGCAAAGGCCAATTCTTACAAAAGCAGGAGAGATGGTGAAAATGCCACAATACCACAGTACTTAATGTATTTTGATCTATGTTTCCTGGAGTTATAATTTTTTTTCCTTTAATTTCATTTGTTATTTTTTCTTTAATTGATGAAGGGTTTTGGTGGATTTTTGTTTGTTTATTGTTTGCTTGTTTTTTTTTTCAAACTGTGCACTAGAGCTATTTAATTTCATTGCAAAAAGGGAGCCCCATAGCTTTTTAGGAGGGCACCTAATTGCTGCCTGCTCTGCAGGCTAGAAGAGTTCAGCAGATTCTTCAGGAAGATGCCCTGTCTCTCTTTAATGTTAATACTTTGCTTTCAGGAAACCAAGAGAAGGTCTGCCTCTCATCACTGCAGCATTAGCTAAGCTGTAAATGTAAGAGTAGCAGACGGAATTTGGCGTCTCTTATCAGGACAGTCCTCGTATTCAGGGGGATTCCCAGATGTACCAGGAAAAGTGGGAATTTGTGGTAGAAGTTACCCCATAATGTGTGGGTGAATGGCGGCTGGAGAGAAGTACTGGGGAGGCAGTTGGAGCGGAATACTAGAGGTTCCTTCCTTGGCTAGGAGAGGATGTCAGCTGGATTTCTGAAAGGCCTGTGTACGGTTGACCTGGCAGCCTTCTGAAAGAGAGAGGCACAGCTTTGGGCACGGGAGCAGGGGAGGAAAGCATGTGTAGAGAAATCAAAGATGCCTCTGAGATGTCCTAGGTGTGTGTATATGGTACAAAGGTATGTGCTATCTTTCCATCAAGAGCAAAGCAGTGCAAAGAAGAGAATTTTCTTCTCTGCAGATTGAATCTTAAATTAACGTAAATGTTAAGGTGAATTGGCAGAGACTGATAGAACCAATCATTGCCAGACAAGCTTTGCCTCCTTCAATTCATACAGCACACAGGAAAATCCAGCAGGGTTAAGTCCCATTCAGTCCTATTTAAAAGTTCTAGATGTTTCCATCCAGACATTTCATCGCTTTGCTCGCATAGCCTTCCAAAGAATTTATCCTGAGGGGCTATTTCTTCTTGCACTGCAGTTACAAGGCATTAGTTCATGCACTGCTGGTATGTCAAAATGTGTAGCTGATAACTTGGTTACATCATTAGTTATTCCTACCTCAGGTGAAAAAAAATAGCTGTCTGAAGTGCTGCTCAATGTGCATGTTCTGCAGATTCTCACCAAGGGACCTGTGGTTACCTCAGCCTGATGATTGCTCTGCATTCTTCTGATGTAGACACCGAGAGCTGTTGAAAATAGAGACACTTGTCAACAGTGTAGGAGACTGGACTTCATCAAAACTGTTTTAGTCTCCAGGACTGATGACCTTTTGATGGAGTTTGTTTAGTCAGGAATTAAGTGTCCAATCCTGTACTGTGTGAAGCGCCTTCTTTGAGGTGCCGAGCATCCCTGTTTTCTCTTGCAGGCACTCTGGTGCTAAGCATCCCTCTGAAGGCACTGAGCACTTTGCAGAATAGGCTTCAAACTGCTTTTGAAAGGAGACACAAACTTTCCACTTTTGTTTATTTTTAACAATGAATTTAAATTTGAAATACAGAATTATCATGAGTAATGCTCTGTTCATCGAGAATGCAAGCAATAAAGGAAACTCATTTAGCAGATCCAAACAAAATCACTTCATTAGCTAGAACTGGTTATAAAGGCAGGTACTTAAATGCGGGGAGAATATGTGCAGATCATTTTGCAGAAAAGAAATGCCAAAACCATTGCAATTCCCCGACTGTCCTCTGCTACTAATATTAGTATTGTAATAATGATCACAGTGCATAAAGAAAAATATAAGGTGTCTGAGTGGTTGCATGTTTCCCTTTTTTTTTTTTTTTTTTTAATTTTTTATTGCTGTAAATTGAGCCAGCTGATGAACAGCCTCTAGGGAGGAGACAGGATCACCCTTGTTTCCTGTTCAGCCTTGCTCCAGCAAAAGCTAATGAAAGAAAAGAACGTAATGGCCTTGCAGCCCAGGTAAAAGGTTCAGGAGAGTTCACAGGTCAATTGATTTCTAATCTTACCTTATGTTATATTTCAATCAGAGCATTTAAAAACAAAACAAAACGAAACACTTCAATGTCAAAATATACATGTGAGTTTGGCAACAATGTGCTGTTTTTATATTGTCTTCGAAAACTGAGTATAAAACCTCTCACAGACGGACAATACATTTATGTGAAGTGCAGTAGTGAGTGCTCTAAACAATTTGAAAAATTCTTGTTTTGCTATGTGAATATATGGGGATATATTAGCATATACTTACACACAAATATATTTCAAGCTGGAAATATTTAATTAACCTGTCTGTAAGCATAAACAGCAAATCTGCACTGAGTACATTATCAATTAATTTACTGAAGATTGCACCATTGACCATTTCTTTACTGCACTGTCTCAGCATGGAGAAGGGAGAGATATTAGTTGCATCGCTGTAGAGCAATGAGATTTCTGTAAGTCGTGATCTGCTGGCATGTAATAACTCGATCTGCTTCATGCAGACAAAATATTAAAAGTATGGACGAGTGAAGTTTGTGCCCCAGGGAGAAGGCAAGATAATGCATTGAAATTGTTCAGAGGTAGTTAGATGCCTAATGGTCTAATATGTGAGCTATGTGAGGTCTGGGGTCTGGTTCTCATAAATTCTGGCTAGACTGATCCTGTAATTTCAAGCAATAAAAGCGTTAACCAGAGTCATCAGTGTTCAAGGTCCATGATGCTGGATATTATTCATGTAAAGATTCAAGAAAAACACTAAAAGGAAAGCTCTGGAGCATATGTGTTTGTATGTGACAATATACATATATATAAAAGTGCTGTATTCGATGTGTGTGTGTGTCTGCGCACATGTGCATGGATATATGCACAGAAACATGCACACGGTGAATGCATACATTAACATATGCACAGTTATACAGAAATCATGCTAACAACTGAAGAGCAAAAATAAGAGATTTTTTTTTAAGCTATCTGGTTAACAAGTTAATGTATGGAATGGCAAAAAGCTAGATCTCACTTTACCACTGCTGCTTTGTATATCATACTAACAACATTTTTACAGTTGGCATCTACAATTTTTTTAAGACTTGTGTTAATAGATATTAGCAAAGCTTACTTATGATTACAGCAAAACATTATTAATGCAATGCTGATACACTTGCTTTCTCACTTTATACTTCAACTCTGAGCATATTAAATCAGTGAGGTCACTCCAGTAACTGAATAGTTGCCACTAGAATCGTGCATTATGACTCCTGATAATGCATGAATGTAGCATAATGCCTTAATTCATGCTTATAATTTTGCATCATCACTGCACACTAATCAATTTTTCTGTCTCGAAACCTGTATAGCTGTAGAATTGAAGCAAAATGTCCAAAGCAAATCATAAAAGCTATCCCTTATACAGACCTTGCATAACACTGCTTAGATAATACAAATATACTGGACTCCATAGACTTAATTTAACCTTATTGTTTCCTTATTCAGTGTTTAATGTGTGTTTGTCCTGTGTTTTTTTAGTATTAAAAATTGTAGTCATCCTGTGACTGTAAGGTAATCACCTGGATGTTACCATCAATTTCACAGAATCACAGAATCACAGAATCACAGAATCACAGAATCACAGAACTGAAGGGGTTGGAAGGGACCTCGAAAGATCATCGGGTCCAACCCCCCTGCCAAAGCAGGTTCCTTAGAGTAGGCTGCCCAGGTAGGCATCCAGACGGGCCTTGAATATCTCCAGAGAAGGAGACTCCACAACCTCCCTGGGCAGCCTGTTCCAGTGCTCCATCACCCTCACTGTGAAGAAGTTCTTTCGCATGTTGGTGCGCAACTTCCTGTGCTCTATCTTGTGGCCATTACCCCTTATCCTATCCCCACAAACCACTGAAAAGAGGTTGGCCAATTTCCCTGAACCTTTGATCGGGAATGGGAAGAATCTCATGTGCATCCCCTTACTTGCACACAGACTGAGCACTCGCCAGCCCCATAGGCTCTGTCCCTTTCTTCTCTCAGTCCTTCTCTCAGAAAGGCAAACCTGGGATGGAAATGATCGTATGGTGGCAGAGGGATTCTTATCTCTTTCTTGATACTAGGTATTCTCTTTCTTCCAAGTACCTCTTGGGTCAAGAACGTTAAGCTTTTGTCTTTCTGAGTGTGCATGACGTATAAATGTTTTTAGCAACTGAGCTGAATATACTTTTGTCTTGATTTTGCCTTTGAGATTTAAATGGAGGACAGGATAGGAAAGGCAACCAACAAGGAAGCTTGTTCAATTATTTTCACAATTCATAATTTGTCTATGATATATCCCTCTTTGCTCCTTTCCCATTCACTGATAAAGTATTCCCTTTATCAACTCATATAGTCACCTCCATATTCTTTGACTCTGGAGGTCTGTCTGCACAGTGGGAGACCTCCTTAGATGCACAGGGGCTAGATGATGAGTGCCCCCACAGAATTTAAACTGATGTACTTGGATCCTATGATCCATTTCTGTAGTGTTGTCACCTATGTGCCAGATTTACACAAGACAGTAGTGAGAGAGAAGGTCCAGTGGGGAGGGAGTTAGAAGTGTTCTGGTTCTGCACTGCTCCTTTCTCCGTCTTGGGTTTATGGGAGAGAAACAACGTAGAGCCCTGTTACCACTCCTTCGTCTATGTTCCCAGGGTTTCCTGAGCAGGGTTATGCACTATTTTCAGCTCAAATGGCTACATTTACAGAAAAAAATTGTTGTCTCTCTTGGAGACTTACTCTGGTTCAAAATCTGTATCTCTTTGAAAAGAAGGCAGCTTTTGCCATTACTAAATGTAGCTCTTTATGTAACATTTCCACACGTGTTTTCAATTATTATTTTAAAAATTACAGATTTTTGTCAACCCCTAATTACAGGGCAATAACACACCCATGTCTATTTGACTGACTCATTTAGATGATTGTTCTGACAAAAGCAGAGCTCATCTGGCAGGTTTATAAGGCCAAACTGTCCAAAACTGCCTCTAATGTTGAGCTCCTCAACCCAAAACTCGGATTTGCACATGCAGAGATCATAAACACATGCAAACTACGCAGTTCTATGCATGACCACTTGACCCATGAAAACAAATTAGTTAGGTTTGTACCATCCAGAAATTAGAGGTCAGAATAACGCATCTTAGAAAAACTGCCTCTTGAAATTTTAGTACTAAGTTTTATAGAGCAATTGCAAACTATCTAGAGCCACTTTTCAGTAATTAAGTAAGTTATTAGGTGGAAAATTGGCAGACTAATGAGTAATTTCAGACACTAAAACCAGCCTCCATTGGCAGTATTAATGAAGTTCTAGATATTTTCAGATGTTGTAAAAGCTTACACAGTTGATAAACCCAAAATCAAATATGCTTGAGAATATCAGTATATTTTTACCTCTGTGTGACCTTTTAAAATCTATTAGCTTTCCTAATGCAAGATGAAATAGAGATGCTAAATGTAAAGTAACAAAGCCACATTTTTTCCAAGATCAGAGGTACTTATTTGTGTATTGTCTTCTTTCTGTCTGTCTGGTTTACTCTGAGAAGAGCAGAGACTAATGAAATATAGAAGGGCAATCAGAACTTCTCTACGTTTCAGTGTTTTGCCTACTCTAGAGAACTGATCAGACAAGGCAGCGTACAGGGACAGCATGACCTGTGAATACTCGCAAACCAAAACACAGCTGGTGGGTCTAATTTTAGGTTCTTTAGCCTTGATCATGTCCCTTTAATGTATTGAGTGGAAAAAGAAAGGCGTTTAAAGTACAGGAAACGTCACAGAAATCCAGTTCCAAATTCCTCTTTAAATAGAGCTTCTACATTGATATGTTTTTCCTAGTCTCTGGTTTTGTTTAATTTTTGTGTGATTTTTTTGTAAATGCCTGTGAAATTTGCCAGGTTGACAGCCCTGGAGACAGAAGTCCCCTATCAACAGAATGGTTACTACAATGAGAAGTGGCAATGTGCATTTCCTACAATAGCTTGCCAGTGTGCCAGAGCCCTGACCTAAAGAGACCACCTTTAGGCTTGAGAATATAGTTTAGTTTCCACAGCTCATTCACAGCCTAGTCTTAGACAAATGGAAAAACAATAGGATTTATTTTTATTTTCTATTGAATTTAATGGGAGGAGGATGGGGCCTCAGACCTTGACTTTTCTTAGTATCATTTTGTATGACTTTGAGATTTTTTCCAAGGTGCTACAAAAGCTGGAGATTACCATTCAGAGTTGATGGGGAGATTGCAGGAGTTACCAAACTGCACTTTTAAAAGCAATATTTGTTACTTTTCCCACAGTATTTAATATTCAAAACATTTTCTGGATCAGGCATTTCTTATCCCCCCAATGTCAAAAAGATTATGTTTCTAAGAAAAAATGACTTTACACTCAGTGAGGCTGGCTTTCTATTTTAAAAACACAGATACACACAGTTTTCAATGACTTTCATGCCTACAAAACAATTCAAAGTCTCACCAGAATATGATGGCACATTTTACTTTTTTTTTTTTTAATTAAAATGATTAGATAAGAAACTCATATGAAAGCTTTCTTGGAAAACAAAACTTCTGATAGAAATATCATTCTTTTTAAAATATTTTTAGTTTATTAGTTCTCTTTTTCCATGAAGCTTGAGGAATCTGCTTGCTGGGTTTCATTTGTTTGTTTGTTTGCATACTCTAATGTACATTGTTGATCCTTTCTTGTAAGCATACCAGTCTTGGAAAAGAACAAAATCTAAACAGCTACTTAGCTATCAGCTTGCCTTGTCCACTAGGTTTGAAACATGAGAACATTTCGGTGTGCATTGCTGCATTACCCTGTCCTATTTACAGTCCACGTTGAACCAGCAACAAACTCTTCAGTTCCATCATAAACCTTTCATTTATATTAAATTTTAAAAAATGCGTTCATTACATCAAATGGCAGAGAGTCTTCCAGGAAGGAATTCAGAAAGATTTTTCCAGAATCCATAAGCTCAACACAGAACAAAACCTGGAAAATGGGAGAAGATGTAATGCTCTGTGACTTTACTCATGTATTCAGTACAATACAGTCCACCAAAATTAAAAGTGATTATGTTTTCCTTGACTTTTTATGACTCGTTAAGCCATTTATAGTGGTGGCAATCTTTTGGCATTTGTTTATTCAGACGTAAAAGACAGAGGAGCCAGAGACTTTGCAGGTTTGTGGAGTGGTTAGATAGAGAAAGCTCAGCTATCAAGATTCCTAGGTTATCATGAACTGCAAAAAAAAAAAAAAAAGCAATATTGTAATTTTGCAAAATATGTTTGTATGGTTCTTTTGGCCTCATTTTCTCTTTCCCTCAACAGAAAATCCTGTTTTGTGCATCATCCTTTTATGGTCAGATTGAAGGAATGGGGCTTTAATTAATGCTGCTTAAGTGATCTTCAAAATGCAGTGCAATGGAAACAATACCTCTGAGACAAAGTATTGTGTTAGACTTTTAAAGTATTCTTCTTACTGACATAAAATTATCCACCAGTGAAGTACCTTAACTACTTTGACTGTTTCCATTAATTGGGATTTGCTCTACGCTGTAGAGCCAGACTACTATTGAAGATAATGGGTTAACAAACTTTTGTTTGGAATCAACCCTACTGAGTAGTTGTTGGAAAAGAGAACGACTTTATCAGTTTGCAAAAATTATGTCATGTTACAAAAAGAAGAAAAACTTTTCAGACAGTTTAGAACTGTTATAAAAATATATACAACAGAAAATACTTGATCCAGTTAAGAGGTCCTATTTAACACATTACATATTTACATTGCATATTTAATGAACTATATTTTAAAGTAATGTTCTTAAAATAGAAAGCCAAGTCTATAGAAACAGCCAGTCTTAGGATTTAAAATATTTAGTTTCTGATTCTGAGATGCAGTGTGTACCTATAATTGCAGAATAGAAGCATAGGCTCAGTCTCAATGTCCAATTCAGGACAGCTAAAATCTCAAGGGAAAAATTCAGACAAAATAAGTTACACACAAAAAGGAAAAAAAAAAAAAAAAAAGGGAAAAGCATGGTACACATTATTTAACAGTGTTAAGTAATTCTGGAGACCTTTACTTGGAACAGCTTTAGTGCTCCTATGCTTGTGAGGGGGGGATTTGAAATTTGGCAGGTGAATGTTCGAAGTGTGCTTTTGCTTCCTGTATAAAAAATGTAACAAATTGGCCATGGTTAAATCTGAGCAAAAAAATCACAGTTCACAGATGCTTACTGAATATTTCCTGGGTTTTGATAACTAAACCTCTAAAAATTCTGTCTTAAATGGCCATACTCATGAATTCCACACCACCTCAAGCTGATGAGACTGCATTCGTGATGTAGGGGGATGGCATATTTGGCAGTTTCAAAGTGACAAGAGCCATAGCCAGGCATTGAAACAACGAAGTGTTGTCCTGTGTCTCCTGTTCTCTCGGGGAGCCCTTCTGATACCCAGGACTATGGTGGAGGAGGCTGCCAGAGATACATGTAGAGGGGACAAAAACTGTCCAGGAAAGAAAGATGTCATTTGTGTCATACTGACTGAGGTACCAAGAAAAAAAAAGAAGGAAATGAAGAGGGGCTGGCTGAATAAGGAGACAGGCACTGCATTGGGAATTAAGGAGACCAGTTGTAAAGGAAAGGAACTGGAGTACAGGGAGAAGGTGACTGACAATTAACTGGGCTAGGAGTGAAATGGAAGGAGGGAACTCAGACCCTGCTGCTGGAGTGTGATGAGCTAAGAAGAAACATTAGGTCCAGTGAGGTGGATGTTGGACGAAGAGCTGGGACATGACTCCTCAGTCACCATTTCACTACAAAAGAGGAACCTCACACTGATGCACTCTTTTGAAGGCTTTTTGTAACCACAGACATTGGAGTCAACATGACAGGAAAAATGACAGCCAGTTTTATGTTACTTCCCTATGGTCCTTCTTCCCACATGGGTTTGAGATGTGGATAATACTGGTGACAGCACCTGTGGCCAGTTCCTGGCCCAGAAAGACTCACAGCAGCAGAGAGGGGCTGTTTCAGAAGAAGTCCTGCTCGGAGCCAGAGGATTGCATGCTCCCATCTTCTGTGGGGGGTGCTGCAGATGCCAGCATGTACAGGCTGGAGCATGTTCAGTACAGATGGAGTCTTTGAAGAATTTAGCTGACAAACTCTTAAATGTCTTTACTGAACTAGTGCTAATTGAGAAATTTCAAAGGTTTATAGCTTGGCCAAATGTGGGTGGATTTTCAAAGAGATGGCAAAAGGCACATCCCCAAGAGCAGGGCCATCTCTTCTCCAAATGTTATGCTTCTGTTCCAAAGCACACTCTCCTCAATTAAATATAGTGAGAAACAACATACCAATATTTTTCTTTAATTTCATTTTCAGAAATGGCTGAATCATTTTTGCTAAAACTTTCCAAAATAATTGAGGCTTGGGCAAACATTCTGCAGAGTAAATATCAATCTGGAAAGTGAAGTTTAGCAAAGGGAAATACTGTCTTACAAGGGCAATATCTGTTCTGCCTATAATAAACTAAAAGGGCAAATTTTAGGAGTATTTTCTCAGGAACTAGGAAGAGAGGAACTGATAGTATGTTACTGCAGGTTTGTAGCCATGCTTATGAGGCCAGTATTTGCCTTGAAAAGCACACCTCATATTGATTTAAATGCTTACAAGGGTTAATTCAGAGCAGATATTACTAGTGAGCAATTTGCCTGTATGGAAAGGTTACCTCTGTGATGGTGCCAAATTTAGTGAGGCTTTGGCAGTTACATAGTGATAGCAAATCACCCAGTCACGTAAGTTAAAGTTGCCTCAGGGCAGCTTTAATTTGTGTACCTAACTCACTCAAAATATTTCTAACCTTCACATTGTAGAGTCGGCACGGTTTATTCATTCAAAGTACGTCCCATCCCCCCTCTTGTCACCCTTGGAATTGTTACTAACTTACCTTGTTTTATAACATACTGAGCAGGTGTCCCTCTGAATCATAAGAAGTTCTAGTAGATGAATACTGGTTTTACATTCATGCTTACAGGAGAGCTGCACTTTATCATTTTTCTGTTGTACCCAAACAAATCTAACTTACGTAAATCCTAACTTCTGACTGTCTGTGTTAGAGCAATGATGTGTAATGTTGAGGCTGCTGGAGAAGCATTGCTTTTTGACCTATAGCTTGAATACTTACCTTTATGACCCATCCCCCCACTCCTGTTTTTGCAGAAATGCTGTATAATGCATTTCCCTTAGGGAGGTTTTAAAAGCATTTTGTATTATGATGGCTAACATCTAGACTTGTATCAGTGTGGAAATGGATAAATGAAATCCAACTTTCACCAAAACAAAACTTACTTTCCTCCAGGTAACAGGTTCCAGATTAGAATGGGTATCAACATGACTGTGAATTCACACAATCATTTTTGCATTACTCACCTAACTTAGGTGCTGTTGAGCAAATGACACTTCTGCACACTGGGTACCACAGACATGAACCTGAGATACTTGGTGCTCAGAGCACCAAGGTGCCAAAGGTGTGCCTGAAACTGGCAGATGCCAGGTTTGCTACTGCTGGAATCCCAGAAAACTGGGAAGCCATTGACCTCAGAAACTATAGATGTTCAGTTAACAAGTGATCATAATATAACTTGCAGGAAGCAGCAGTTGTCCCAGATTTTTCATCTGGCACATCAGAATGATGGCGGTACTCCCCCAGCTAGTCAGCAGTGTAGTGCTGTCACAGGTGGAACTGGAAAAAGCTATTTGGGAAACTCATAGAAGCTTGGGAATATACAGGAGCAACCAATATAGGCAGGTATGGATTTAGCATGCAGTTAAGTGAATGGTTCATTATGCTGTGTCATTGGGTGCCAGGAAGTACAAGAAGGCACCTTTGGCCTTAGCTTTGTGGGGAGAGCTGCACGTGGTGCAAAGGTTTTGCCTGGAGTTTGGGGAAATTGGTAAGCTTTTGTGTGTGGACTCATGTTCTTCATATCCCTGCCTGCATTGTACTAACAGTCCTTAATCCTAATAGAAGATTGCATGTTTATTTTGTTAGGGAGAAGGAGCTGTAAATTATTGCGCAGATCAGATTTGGCCACATAGCTTCGGGTATATTACTAACCTGAAGAAAGGCTATATGAGGTAACTATAAGGAGTCTTGCTGAAGGAAAGGTTCCTTACAGTTGCCCAGAAAGTAGTACAGCTTAAGGTATTTTATACCAGCTTATAAGGCACTAGGTTTAAAATGGTGTGCAGTGAAACATTTAAATATACTATAGCAAATGAAATATGGTCCAATAGGCTTTTTATGGTCCGGCTATGCTTTTTCTTTTCAATCACTAGCCTGGGGTGAACAAGTCGGCTTTAAAATGTCTATTTTAGCTATGCTTTTATCACCTCTGTCTTTTAGGAAGTTTGATTTCTTTTTTCATTTCTTCTCTTTGATAAAAAAGAGCTGAGATCTCTGAATGGGTTATTTATCTCTTATGTTTAATCTATTTATCTGTCAATGGACATGCTGCTTTAGAAGTGGTTTATATTACTAATTAATTTAATTTCACATACTGTACTCCATGTTAACACATTTTCTATTACACACTATAATGTGATACAGGGCCCTCCCTCAGAAACCTTACCTTAAAGCTCTAATTGCTTTCCTCTAAGCCTCAGCTCATGTTTGATTTAACTGATTTCTTTGTATAAAGATTCCCTGGTTTACAACGTGTACAAAAGTCATTAAATTGGTGTTGATGTTTATCTAGCAAACTTACCAATTGGTGGTAGTATACATCCCTTTATGAATTTATGACTGAGCAATAAAGAGAAGTGTCAGAAGCCCTGTTGTCTCACTTGGGTCACTTTGTTAGTTTATGTTTAGAAAGACGACATGAGCACTTCCACTGACTTACACAGCAAACTGAAGGATTGATGCCTGCAGTCAAAATCTGTTACAAATTTCTAGCCATGAACTAAAATTCTATTTTGCTTATATTTGAGGGGAAAAGGTGAATAGATTGGAGAGAAGGAGAGGGGTAAGACAGCTTGAGCATGTTTGAAGGCAGTGTGGTCTTCATCTGAGATACACTGTTGTTTACATAGAGGAAAAGCTGAACCAAAATGCCAGATCCCCAAGCTATGTGAAGTTCAGAATCTGGATCCAAGTATTGCAGCTTGAATTCTCTCTGGCTCTCAAGAACCTAAATGTAGATACCACATATTAAAATGCATGAAAATGAATGATAGTAAATAATCAATGTAGAGTGGGAAATCTGGTCCTTTGATCTGTCAGGTTTCGTCACATAACACAAGCATAAGGACATATGGTATTTTAAAGTTGCATTTGAAGAGATGCCTACGCTGACTTTTATCCTTATTTACAAATAGTCGGCAATAAAGGCTGTAATCTTGCAGATAACACTGTGGATGTGCAGAAGTCTTCTTGCACAGAGTTCATTTTAGGATTAGGATGTGATTAATACAGCTAAGAAACTTTTGGAAAATTCATATGCACTTTTGAATGCATTAAGTGAGCCCAATATTACAGCTCTTAAGCAAAGAGTAGGTAGGTGTATTTATCTACACAGGTTTGTTTCACATCCAGAAAGCTGTACTGTTTCTGCAAAACCTCTTCATTTGCTATTTCATTGTTACATTTACTTCACACTCATTAAAGTTCCATCCATTAAAGCTTTCCTTACGTATGGATGATGTCTATTGGCTTCAGTGAAAACTAATTGCACATGAGGCGAAAGGATTCAAATTAGGATTACAAATATATGACCACATGGAAAAGGAAGCATGAAATATTCTAATTCTTTTTAGATGCAAAGCAACTTATGAACAAAACCCATTGTGGCTGATTCTCACAAGCTTAAAGCATTGTAAAAGAAAAAATAAAATGGGCAAGGCTAATTAATTTGCTAAAATTCATTGTTAATGCAGTGTTTTCAGTTCTCCTGAATACTTCTTTCATGACATTTGCTGTCTTTCTAAAGAACCATCCCCATTGTAAACATCTTTTTTTTCTTCCCTCTGAGAATCTAAACTTTGCTTTATAAAGAAGTAAATTCCTAGACCTTGTGATTATAGAGAAAGTTTGGAAGTTTGACTTGAATGTTCCTTAGAGGTTAAGGACAACTAAAATCAGACTGATTTCTTTTGAAAGTCCTTTTGTAAAGCTTCTTGATTTTTAACTTTTTTTTTTTCTTTTTTCCTGAACTCTTGACGTTGCATTGTTTTGGATGTGGGGAGGGGTAGGAGAAAGAGGGCTTTTATGACTTTCCAGTATTTGGGATCAGCAAGGACTGAGTTGCATGGCTATTCTGAAGCCTTTTTAAAAACTGCTTCCCCAACACCAGAGGAAATAGCATCAACTAGAGAAGGATTACAGTATGAAATAGTAATCAAAAGATGTGACGAAAGCTACGAGTGCTCTCGATTGACTCTGGCAGAGCTCGTGCCATTGTGGGGTGACTGAAAGGCACTCCAGTAAAGCTCTGAGAAGGGAAGCTGGGCTGCTGAAACCCTCGTCCTACAACTACGCATTCCTAGGAGCAGCGTCTGCTATTGTCAAGGGCTCCATCGACTTCAGCTGATCTAAACACTTCTCCTAGGATGAGCTCGTGCAATCGGGCCCTTGGATGATACACGTAGGACTCTGGAAGACCAGCTTTTACTGCTCATATGTTTGGCAGGCAGATTTGATAATCAGTGCTGTTCTAGAACCTTACACCATCTCAGTGAATATAAATTGATGGTGTAAAGCAAATGGGCAACTGGCGTGAAGCCAAACACGGATGGGAGCGAAGACGGTTTATTGTTGAGGGGGCAGCCCGGTGTTCCACAGCAGAGCTTTCTGTTCACAACAGCTCTGCAGAGCTGCTGAGTTCGAGTGTGGCCTCTGAAGTGTATGAAATAATAACAGTTTTATTTCTCCTGACACAAGAACGGAAGCTGTTTGCTGCCACCTCAGAACTGTTACCCTGAAATGCAAAAGTACCAACAAGGCAGGCTGGATGCAATGTTATTATAAACAGTGCCGCAGTAAACTTCAGGAAAAGCCCATTATACGGTGATAGCCTGTTTGTCAGGAGAAAAGTTCACTAATGTATATGGAAGCAGAGCTCCTTATTCACTGATTTGTCTGAGTCTATTTTGTTGCACTTTTACCTTTATTTACTGTGCAGGTGCTGCTGAGAATAACCTTGAAAAACAAAAATAAAAAAAAATATTTGAGGCCACATACTTGGATAGTTTAAATTGGCAGAGAAATGGTGTCAATTCCAGGCAGTTGATGTTATGGTCCATTGTTTATTATTGCTTTTTAATATTTTAGGATTTTGGAGTGGTATGGGAGGAAGTGTGTTTTCTATTTGATTGCTGTTTTGTCACTTTAAATCACTCAATGAAAGGCACATTTAAAAAAGTGATGAATGAACATATGTACGTGATAGAATTAAATTCTATTTTGTAACTCTCATTTGTTCTCATATGCAATCAATTACAATGATATGAGCTGAGAATTTCAATGAAGTCCCAGGGAGTTTGGCACCCATTTCTTATTTTGTTTTGATGGGATTAGCACCCCTAAACTTAAAACTTCTTTGAAAATAAGCAATAATGTCACTCGTCAGAGTCCTAATTCTTTCTATTTGTTTAATTATTCCAGGAATTATTTCATGCTCAACAGAAATGCAAGTACTACCTTCTGTAATAGAAAAAAAAATCATAATTAATTCATAGATCTTCAATGCTTTTCTTAGGGAACTAGAAGAATTTTACTATTCTCCCTGTGCTTTTAAGAATCCGATTGTTGATTGAGGTGTCTTTTCTTGATGCAGAAACCTACTGTTATTTTCTGTAAGCTCATCCCTGGGCTCTGCTGCCAGTTCTACATTTTACCTCTTATATGACCTTAAGTCAGGCATGAAGCCTCAGTTTCTCCACCCCCAAAACTGTTAATTTCTTTCTTTCGGTTCATTTTCCGAGGAGTGATGTAGTAAGATTTTAGTTGATTGCATTCATGAAGCAATTTGAGCTCCCAGTCTGGAAAGTATTCTAAATATACAAAAATATTATTTTAAGTTATTGCAATTCTTCATCCTTATTTACTGGCAAGTTACTCTAGCTAGCAGATGAAAATGGCAAAAGTCTTTTGTAATGCTATAGAGCACATAGAAACTTTTCTTCTGAATTCCAATAGCATCTGAAAATTCAAAACCCCATAGAGGAAATCTGCCAACTCCACCACTATGTACTAACAAAATGTGGAAGGAATCAAGTTTGGCTGCTTTATTTTCCTCTTTTTTTCTTTTTTTTTTCTTTCTTTTTTTTTTTTTTTATTAATAACAAATAAGCCAACTTCTTAGCATTTGGTGAGGAAATCATTGTTTGTAAAAAGCAGGTATGTTATGCAAATCAAGTGATTTACTAAGAGTCAGTTCTTACTTCCAATATCTAGATGAGCCAATTTAACTGTGTCTAGAAAGCCAAGAAAACAGCATATAGATTAAGGTTACTCAAAACTTTTGTTCCTACATTATTTAAAAGAGATGCAAATTGCACAATTTTAGTATTGCTTATGAATAAAGGCCCAAATCTTTTTTTTTTTTTTTTCACCCCCAGATACAGAAAAAAATCAGAACTATAAAATGCAATAGATAACCATATTTGACTTTGTAGCTTCTTCTATACCATGAAACAAGGTCTGTTACAGTTTTCTGTGACTGCAGTTTGGAATGAGTGACCTATGTCTTGCCAACGTACTTTGTGATGAATCTGCCTCTAATGAATCTGCAAACATGGAAAAGATAAACATCTTAAAGCTGAAAAATTAATTGAAAAAGGTTGCCACCATTGCTATATAGAATGGATTGAGGTAGAAAGCCAGGCTGTAGGAGATCTGTCTGCAGTTTGTAGGAGAGGATATTTTTAACCTCATACAGGTAAAAACGACATAGAAGATTAGGTAGAAGTCTAGGTAGAATTCTACCAGAAGTCTAGGTAGAATTCAGATTTCTGGGCTCTTTTTTCATAAATACATTTAGAATCATATATAAGGATAGATATTCAGATTCACCTGCTGTTTGCTATGAAAGTCACACATCTACTTCCAAAACTGGAGCATGGCAAGGAGCATACTATCACTGTATCTGCTTAGTATGGAGGTCCTTATCCTATACCCACCCTCAAAATCTCTGTGCACTCCCTGTCTGATACGTCTTCTTTGCAGTAAGTAAAACCTCCTCTTCAGCTGTTTCTCTCTGCTTGGTTTTAGGGAATTAATGGTTGTATGGTTGCTATCTATTCTGAAAATTAGAGGATAATCCCGGTTTTTGAACACCATGTCTGAATCTCAGTCTCCACTTGGGCAGGACACATGGTGTGAGAGACAGCTGCTAAAAACCGTGCAGCTATTACAGTGTGTCAGTTTATAAGCCGTGAAGTGTATGTACCAGCTCGCAGATTGTTGGTAGGAGTGTGGTACTTTGTTATAAATATATTTTATTGACTTTAAGGAGATTTTATTAAAAGGCTACCCAGAAGAAACAGGCAGTAAAAGATCAAGTAAATTACTTGGCTTTCATTTTTAAGGTCATCTAATCTCTTAAGGGTTTATGGGGGCTCCACAGGCTCCCAAAACTCTGACACATGTTAATCTTGCTTTGTGATAGCAGATAGTTGTGCAGTGGATGGTCAGCAAGATGGTGATCTCATGGGAGTTAATCCAATGTATGTGGAAGGATCAACAGGTTCTGCTAAGATCAGACTGTAAGCATATTTAAGCATGACTAAGAATGCAGTTGAACACCTTATCGGTTTTTCAAAAGCAATTAAATACATTGTGTGCCTACTACCACTGAAATCAGGTGAATTGACCACCTAACTCCTATTCTGTTGTGCCATACATGCCTGAATCTGTAGCTGCCTAAAAGCCTCTGTGGTGGCACTGAATATTTGTTGCTTCTCTTCAGATTAGAATCATAGAATCATCTAGATTGGAAAAGAACTTCAAGATCACCAAGTCAAACCATCAACCTGACCGACTGAGTCCCATCACTAAAACATGTCCCTTACTGCCATGTCCACATGTCTTTTAAATAAAAATAAATAACAGCTCAGGGCACCCACCACATAGCAAAACAGTGTACCCTCTGAGGGAAACACTTTGGATAAAGGACTTCTCATGTGTAAACATTATGCATTCTTTTAACATTTCCTATTAAATATTTTTAAAATATTACAGATCTATGGCAGTTGTTACTATCTACTCTTTCCTAAGTATGTGTACACTGGGGTGTGTGTGTATATGTGTTTCTATGCTTCTTCCTTTTCAAGCCCTTGGAAGTCAGACTGCTGTGCTCAGTTCCCCCCCCAGCCCTGGTGATAGCCTGCTGCTTGGCTTCCAGGCCTTGGTCCCTCCTGCCCCAGACACCCACACATCCCATTTTGGATGCCTTCTTGTTTGCCTTCTCACCCCATACACATGAGCTGCTTTTCAGAAGATGATTAAATTTAAATGTGATTATAATAATAGCACAATAAATGAGAGCAGCACATGCACTAATAAATGCTTTTAAGTCAGACATAATATATCCTCAAAGACCTTGATTCTTGTTAGGCACATGTTCTACTGCCCCTCATCCAAGAAGACCACTTCAGTTCAGAGCCCTCCACCCAGCCCCTCCCCAACTCAAAACCTCATCACTAAACCTCGTAACCACTATGGGTGTAAACCTCATGACCACTAGTTTGATATTTCAGTATTGACACTGCCTTCTGACTTCCCATGACCTGTTAAAAGCTGGCCAAATTCAATTCTCATCTCCTCAAAGAGGCAAAGCACCAGATCTTGCTGCTGCCAGGAGTTTCAAAATCCTGTGCACAGGTTGCCATTGCAGACATAACCAATTTTTGTAGGACTCACAGGCAGAAAAGAAGACTTTCCAGGAAGGTGACATACAGTATTCGCTTCTCTTGTCCTCGCTGGGACAACAGCAAAACAAAATCCATGGATAAATTGGAAAATGGATATTCTTTTAGGAACCAAGCTAAAGTTTTCCTTTGCAAAAAATTCTTTTGGAAATGTTTGTAAATCTATGTAAATTTGTGGCTTAGAGTTCATCTTTGAGGTTTTGAGTTCAGCCTTAGTGTGAGACTTAGCCTAAACCACAGCAGTTTCACCTAGCTGCCACATGAAAACATCAATTGCAGTGTTGCACCCAAAAGTCTTACAAGGTTTGCCAAAATTCGAATGAGCTCTTCAACAAACCTGGCCTTAACTATTAGTGGTTCAGTGTTTTGTTATTAACATGGTGTCTTTGTACTACAAAAGGTATTTCAGATGTTGCTTTTGCTTTGCAAATTTAGTATATACATAACCAGCTAAGTACAAATTAAATTATGTATATTAAAAACGAAAACATAATCTCTTATTTTGTGATGACTAGTTTTCTTTCCTTTTAGTAGGTCATGAATATTTTCTGGCAAGATATGTCACTAGCTTATAACTTCATTAAGCTGCAGACCATACCTTACCCTTTCACTAGATCCCTGAAAAGAACTTTTGTGCGTGCCAAACAGATATCCACTTGGTCTGTGGCTCTTGAAAGGTAAATTGCCAAGTTCCAGCAAGCAAATTAAGAGGTGCAATGAGAGCTAGCTGTTGCATTCTATCAAATCCTGCTACTGAATGTGTTGAAAAGCTTGCCCAGAGCCATGGCCTCACATATTTATGGTATGAATGGGAGACTCTTGGAGCTATGTATTGCCATAGTTCCCATTTCTTTTGTAATAAACTAGCTCAGCAGATGTAGCTTAGGTAAAAAGGAAATTCAAAGTCTCCTACTTAAAGAATAACCAAAACAAAGTTCTCTCTCTGGTCCTCTGTCTATGAGCCAGACTCAGAGCCAGACCTTCCCTGTACTGATTAATGTTTTATTCTCTGTGTAAACCAATGAAATTCAAAGGGTTCTCAAATGGAAGAAAGTGCTGCTCAATAGCACTGAGAGTACTACTTCCAGGACATGGCACCAAATGTGTTTTAAATATATATATATAACTTTTAATTTCTAATACAACACAGATTAAATCATCGTATTGGTTTTCCAAGTCAGTTGCATTGTTCTCTTGAATTAGAAGTTTTGATGCTGAAGAAATCAGTTCTGGGTAGCTTAGGTTTTCCTTAATAATAGATGTATTGTGTTTTTTGCAGTATTTGTACCTAATTCGCATCAAATGCAGAGCAGATTTTAATCTCCATACTTGTGACTTGACTTCTGCCTATAGTCTATAGGCTTCAGAATATTTAGCAAAACATTTGTGATCTGATTAGCCCTGCCTACTCCACTTGTGTATTTAAGTAAGAAGTACAAGATGAGGTATTAGACTCTGTTGATTTTGTTTAGCCTGGTGGGTGCACAATAACTCTGAATTAAAACAGAAGCAAAAGAAGAGCCTGAGGTCCACAAAGAAGCGGAAACTGAACTGTGAATGTAAAGACTCCTATTAGAGCTTGTTAAACTATGATCCAGTAAGGTGATGACAAGGGAGATAATAATAAATATTTTTGTGCCTGTTGATACTTTCATTCATGTATTACAGCAAGATGTTTCAGAAAATATTAATTACATATTTCTGAAACATTTTTGCACAGTATACATAATAGCATCTACATCTCAAGAAAAAAGAAAAGGCTTTGTATATTAATCAGTAAAGGCTAATAAATTTACTATCCAGCACCCATTGAAGCCCACAGAGAACTTCTATTGCCTTTGTGGGGTAGTAGGTTGGCCTTTTAGCATACCTTTCATGCCTAACAGTGCATGAATCTTTTGTATTTCTAGCTTTATCTGATATTGTTGCCTAACTCAATTACATATAAAAGTAAGAAGGGTCTACTCACTAGTCAGCTTAACCCACTGCTTGTTGTTACTTGTTTATGAGACATTTTTCTACTTGATAGTCTTTAATCTGAAATTATATCAAGCTCTGTAATAAAACTGAAAGAGATAATATCTATGGCATTTCCATTCCTCTGCTTCGGTGATAACATTATTTAACAACACCAGCAAGTTAATTAAGACAGACCTTGCTGTCATAAATCCATGTTGCCTTCCTCATCAAATTAAGCTTTTCAGTGTATTGCTGAAGTTTAGAAAATTGTTCTGGACATTCAACTGCGGATACTTCACTAACGTGTCCACAATATGTTATGTATTCTTTTACAACATGGAGAAGTATTTAACACTCCTACTTCCTCTGGAGTTTTGCATGTTTATATCCAATTAATTTTCAGTTCTTCCTTTCCTTTGAAATCATTGAGAAAATTTTTCTGTTTCTTGGATATTTAAGGTATCTAATCTTTTAGCCATGTTTGTTCTTGTCTACATGTTATATAATCCAATTTCTGTGCTTCCTTGATTTCTTGATTTATGCAGTTCTCTATCCCAGTTAACAGAAGTCAGCTACTGAATGAATATACCAGTTCCTTGTTCATTATCGTTCATAGCAAACATATTTTTCCCCCTATCAATTGTAAATCCTGTCTATAGAGCAGAAAAATGAAATTGAGCTTTATCTTTATGGCTTTGTGAACCCTGTATTCTTTCATGATGCATTTGTAAACTGTTTTCTGTAAAAAATTTGGTTTACAGCAATCAAAAAGGAACCAGCTCCGGTACACTAGATAGAGGTTCAAATTCAATTAAACCAGCCCTGTAGGAACTGATTCCCTGGGTATATTGCAAGGCAGGGCACTGGGGTTGTTTGGGACCAGATTTGTGGAAATCCTTATGTGGTCCTGAACTTTTCAAACACATAGTCTGAGGTTCTTCAGCTTATCCAATCTTGAGAAAAAAAAAAAAAAAAAGGAAAAAAAAAAAGCCAGTGAGATGGCTGAACCTTCAAAGACAGCTATAACTGTTCTGCGTGGGTACCACTGTTTAATATTTAATGTTGGTTCTGTTCCTGAATGTGTCCATATGACTCACAAATTCCTACTCCAAACTGGAAAGGCTAAGTTCAAAGATCTGATATGAAATGATCATCTGCCTCAGTCACAGCTAGTAATCTGGATGAGCCTGAAAAAAAAAAATCTTGGAGGTGAATATATCCTAAATTTAAGAACTGTAAAATACGTGGATCTGATTTTCATAACAACCATGGATTGGTGGTTTTTTTTTAGTGTAACTATATAGGATCAGGAAATGGGGTCAAATTGTGCTGGTTGGGCCAATCTTTAGCAAAAATAAATATTTTTATAAGTCTGCCAAAAAATAAAGGTTCACATTTGGGAGAAGGTAAAAATCTAGGGCTCACTGGATAGTTTCATTCTGTTACTCCACTGAAAGGAACACAGTTCTGCATCTTGACATTAATGAAAGGGACCCTATTTTTAGTAGTGCTTATTATTTTCTTGGCTTGCTCTAAGTAAGGTATTGTCACCCCACCCCTTTGTTCTAGCTCTCTCTTGAGTGGTTAATGAAGCAGAACTTGTTGAGACAATTCATTCTAAATAAGAGAGAGAACTGTTTAGAAGTATTATTTCTGTTTTATAGCTTAATGTTGCTCATCATTTCAGGATCTTCCCTGTAGGATTTTTACTTTAGCATTTATAGCTTGGTGGGAAGGTTTTTTGCCTTCATGATTTCTAAGGCTACTTTACCATATTGATTGGTTAGTGGTTTGAAAGACTTTTTCTGTGTTGGCTTCATTACAGATTTTGGTCTTCTTCAGCTAGTGTCTCTAATTTTAGTCTCTGTTGTGGTATATCAATTTATTCTACAGATGCATTCCATGTTGCCTTTTCAGTCTTTTTCTACAATAATTGTAAAATATTACAGAAAACTCTTCAATATTTAATAATACAGATTTCATATTTCTCAAGATTAAAGTAACATTTCCATATGTTTACTCAAAAGTTAAGTTTCTTAAATAACACTCTAAATCAAATTCTAAAGATAATAATGGCAAAACTCTCACTGACTTCAATGGAAATAGGATTTTATATTCAACTATCTAGGAGATATCATATAATATCTAGGAGAAGAAAATCACAGTAATACTATGTTTGGTTTTATTACTAGGTATTGTGCTTTATGCCTGGAGACTGACCTGGAAACCATTTTTTCAATATCACTGTTCCTCTCTCCAGTACTTCCTTGTTATCTAAAATGCATTTTTGAAGCCTTTCCTATCAATTCATCTTTTCTGTAACTACCAAATATGCCTCTTTAATTTATGAGCAAAATTTAAGACTAACTTCAACTGTCTCTCTCCTCTGTAATTCATTCTGTCATGAAAAACTGCAAGAGAACAATTTCCAGTTATCTCAGCTAACTCTGGAGTCATCTTAGTAGCAACCTTAATATATTCCTATAGAGCAATAATTGCTGCATTTTTTTTATTTTGTTTTTAAATGGTTACTAGCTACAAAGTACACCATTAAATTTACTACCATCCATGTCAGATATTCTTCTGTTCTTAATTTTCTCCATAGATTCTCTTCTCCCTTCATATATCATACCATCCCATTATTTATTCTGCTTTGAAGGAACTCACGACACGAAAATTCTAAATTGAAATACCAGACCCAAAATGTCTTTTTATTCTTATGTATCAAAAACCTGAAATATCTGGTAGCTCTGTAAGAAATTGGGACAACAGTAATATACTACCATTTTCACCAGAAGCCCTCATTCTTCCCAGGAAATAGAGCCAAGTTGTATTTGAGGAGTGATAATGTTCATTACCACCCTTCTTGTCTGTGCGAATATTCACTATTTTAAATATCACTGTTCAGGTCATTTATCATCACTTTGACTTTTGTGAAGGAATTTTTTTTTTGAGAAAAAGCTTTATGTAAAAAAAAAAAAAAATCACAAAATGTTTTTTGTCTTACAAGACCGGAGAATATGGCTCTCTGTCATTGTTCTGTTTCAGATGTGATATGATTCTTTTTAACGCAGTGCTACACGTTATTACTTAATTAATTATCCTTCTTTTCTTTAGAACATCTTTTTTTTTCTTTTTCTTTTTCTTTTTCTTTTTCTTTTTCTTTTTCTTTTTCTTTTTCTTTTTCTTTTTCTTTTTTCTTTTGTTTCTTTTTCTTTTTCTTTTTCTTTTTTCTTTTTTTTCTTTTTCTTTTTCTTTTTCTTTTTCTTTTTCTTTTTCTTTTTCTTTTTCTTTTTCTTTTTCTTTTTCTTTTTCTTTTTTCTTTTATTCTTTTTTCTTCTTTCCTTTTCCTTTCCTTTCCATCTTTTCTTTTCTTTTCTTTTCTTTTCTTTTCTTTTCTTTTCTTTTCTTTTCTTTTCTCTTTCCTTTCCTTTCCTTTTCTTTTCTTTTCCTTTTTCTTTTCTTTTTTCTTTTTTCTTTTTTCTTTTCTTTTCTTTTCTTTTATTGTCTTTTCTTTTCTTTTCTTTTCTTTTCTTTTCTTTTCTTTTCTTTTCTTTTCTTTTCTTTTCTTTTCTCTTTCCTTTCCTTTCCTTTTCTTTCCTTTTCCTTTTCCTTTTCCTTTTCCTTTTCCTTTTCCTTTTCCTTTTCCTTTTCCTTTTCCTTTTCCTTTTCCTTTTCCTTTTCCTTTTCCTTTTCTTTTTCTTTTTTCTTTTCTTTTCTTTTCTTTTCTTTTCTTTTCTTTTCTTTTCTTTTCTTTTCTTTTCTTTACTTTTTTCTTTTCTTTTTCTTTTCTTTTCTTTTTCTTTTCCTTCCTTCGTTCCTTCCTTCCTTCCTTCCTTCCTCCCTCCCTCCCTTCACTCCTTCTTTCCTTCCTTCTTTTTCTTTCTTTCTTTCTTTCTTTCTTTCTTTCTTTCTTTCTTTCTTTCTTTCTTTCTTTCTTTCTCCCTCTCTCTCTTTCTCTCTCTCTCTCTCTCTCTCTGTCTATTTTTCTCCATAAATGTGCTTCATGAGCTTTCATTCTGCAATTCACACAGCTGGTCATCTTTCTTTTTTGTTCTGTCTAAAAGCAGCCATATGTCATCAGCAACCCTCTCATGTATATTGAACTTCCTTAGCACATCAGCTTGTCTCTTTGAATGTGTTACCTGATGTCTCTACAGTGGCAAAACATAGGAAAGTGGGTCCTCCTGGTCCTTTGTTCATCAGAACAGCAAGAGCTATGAATATTGTAGACTTAGGGCATTTAGACCCTTGGGTCATATCTTTTATAGCTTTGCTTTTTAATTTCTCTTTGCTTCAGCTCAGCTAGCAGGATATGGGTCAAATTAGCTCTATATGATGCAGTAGCACTGAAGATATCCCTTCTATAGGGAAGCTCCAGGCCTACTGAGTGCTGGTGTGTTTGGTGTTATAGCAGCCCTGGCCACTGTGATTCTCCGTCTCTGTCTGTCTGTCCAGTTGCTTTATTTGGTGCTCACTGTTTGAGTGAGTCTTCTCTAGAAAATAACAGAGACATCACAACAGTCATTCCACTAAAAATGTTAGCATCAGTACATGAGCACAATTACAACATGCCTGGCAGGACGTATGTACAATAACAGAGAAAGATATTTATTCTAGGAGATTTGGACTGAAGAAGTAAGGTCTGTGGAAAGTTTGAAAAGCTTTTGGTTCAGGTGATACTCATAATCTTTTCTAAAAGAAAGCTTAGTGATTTTGGTTTTGTAGTTCTGTACATGAAAGTCCCTCTTCCCCTTCACCACTTTGGATAACATTCTCTAATGAAGGGATTGAAAAGGTTGGGATGTGGTGAGATGGGTGATACCTTAGGCAGCTAGGACGACAGTTTAAATGGACCCCCTAACAATGAATCGACTGGCAGAGTAGTGTGCTCATAGCCCTTTCTGTTGCTGTTGAATTTTGAAACTTCTGGAACATAAGTGGTTTCTCTCCTTTCTAAATGGGGTGCAGTTACCACATGGAATCAGAAGTGCATCCATTTTGGACTTCAGTCCCATGCCTGGAGCACGATCTTATCATCTGTAGATGGAAGACTGGTGTTTTGCAGCACTGGTATTTGGCCATTCAGTAGCACTGAAGAGTTCATGAGATACCTATGGTTACCTTGGCAATAAAGTGATGAGATATACTCAGTAGAATGGGAATTTTTAAAGGTGGTGAGATTTTGAAAGCTCTTTCCTTTTTTATGAGCATTAACTCATTTTTTACTAAGATTTATTTTTTATTCAGACAATTAAGGAACGTTTTTAATTGGCTGAAGAAAAATTAAAGGATGTCAGTGTATTCTTTAATCTTGCCGTTTGTAACAATCTATGGCATTTTGTACTCATTATGCTTTCTAAGGTCAAATAATTTATTCTTTCACTGTCTGATTAGAAACTCCCTTTTGTGTTCCTTCCTCTGAATTCGTCTTTCTAAATAAGAAAATAAGTTTTGTGTGAAATTTTATAATTTGTACTTCAGCCTGAGTAAAATTATTACCTACATACACATAAACCCCAAGCTTAAAACCGGATTCAATTATGTTGGACATGCATGGTACTTAAACACCAATGGTTATTGTTTCTTTTATTGGAAATGAATCAACAACAACACTTATACAGAAAAAATACTTCAAAATCACACAGATGAACACTTAAAAGCCATCAGCAAGAAGCTTAAAATCTTGCCTTCACATCTGTAATAGATTTGGCAGGGTTTTTTTCAGGAAATCATGATCCTTAGATGTTCAGAGAAAAAAAAAGAACACCCTTCTCTGATACATACGTGTGTATTTGAGGCTGTAATGACACTAGTCTGCAAGAGGTTCAGAATGATTCAGAAAGCATGTAATGCTGTGACCTGTACCTTTAATTCATTTCAGCTAGTTCCACGCTGATGAAGTGATCTATCATCGTTGCTACCATATTAAAGCGTGTATTCCTACAAGAAAGTTCAGCCACTGCAGGGGTGACCGGACTAACACTGCCTGGCATCCAGCAGTGCACAGACTAAACTGTAGTTTTAGTTAGAGAATATGGAAACTGACAACAAATTATTACTTGTGGTCTTTTTCTAGTTTTCAAGTGCAAACATACCAAAGTTTATTTTAAATCTGAGCCAGTCAGACATTTAGTAATATAGATCAAAGAAGAAATGAAGGCCTCCCATGCTTATTATTTCAATATGATGTCTGTTCTAATAAAGTGTAAGAATGCCTGTGATAGACTAACTAGTAGGAATTTTCTGGTTCTGTAGTTTAGCCTTAAATATATACATATATTTGTAAATTAATCAGAAACATATTGTGGTGGTTTCAGTTCCTCAGAAAGCTGATTGTTTTCAATCCTTTCTTTAATCTTAGAAATACGGTGGCAGCCTGCCAGAACACTTTCAGATAAACAGTCCACTTCACATTTAAAAGCCATAGAATCACTGATGTTGAAGGAAAAAAAAATCAACAGAAAAAAACACCAGTTCTTTTTCTCTTCCCCAAAATGTAGAACATTATTTAAATAAGTTAGTTGTTGTGCTATTGTCCCTCACTCTTAATTAGAAATAATAAAAGCCATCTGTGCAAGGTGAATTTTGATAAGATCTCGGCTTTTAAGTGTTTGTTGATCTTGTATGTACCAGTTTTCAAATGTCTTAATAGCTCCAGGATGGCTATCACACTGAGTAAGCTCACTGATTTCCATCATGCTCTGTGCTGTTGAATGCCATTCTGTTTATGTGTGCTTATATTTCGCCTGAAATTTAAAAAACATACTATTCCTTGCAGTACAATAAGTATTTAACTGGATGGAACTGTTTCCATTTGGAGGAGTTTTTTCACAACACCATCTCCTCACAGGCTGGGATGAAACACAATTCAAGTGAAGAGTTGTTTTACATGAATCACGTACTGGACACCATTTCTGTAGCTGCTTTTCAGCAACAGGATTTTCTACCCTCTCATCTTAGCCAGTTTGGGGGGCTATGCTCATGATCCCCCTTGATAAAGAATACGCTCCCCAGTCGAAAAGGGGAAGGCTCAGAAGTAATTGTATTGAAGCCTGGAAATGGAATACAGGGTTTCTTTTCTTTCAACCTGTGTTTTCAGTCAATTAAAATTTGTACTCAAGGCTTTTCAGTTTGAAGCCACCCCTGTGTCTGTGATGAGCAATCCTTCTTGTTTGTGCAGTCATTCATTATCTCCATTACCAAGAGGAGAATAGAGGACAATTACATTGTTTGGACGAATCAGAGTGTTAGGAGGAGTATTTATCATGGTGGCAGAGTGCAGCACCTGACAGCCAACGATTGATGGCCAGGAATGAGTGTGAGTGGCCAAAGCAGCCTCATATGATGCAAATTACTGACTGTGGATTCCAATTTATCCTGTTCATTTTTCTTGCCTTTGCTGAAGACTATTAGTGGTTTTTGAAGCAGTGAAGGGGTCATTACTAATGTGGGCTAGAAGCAGGAGGGGGAAGGAGGGGAAAAGCCTTCTGTAATTACACAGCCTTCAAGAAAAGGCTGCAGGCCTAGCCAAAAAAGTGTCAACACTTAGCAATCAGAAAAATTTATTTTCATTTTATCCTTAACCCATATTAACTCAACATTATCATCTTTCTTTGTTAATATTTGCAGAATATTAAAAGCTTGACTTCGATATTAATACAGATCTGTTTAACCCTTTTTGTTGTGAAGTGATGTTGCTTTGCTAAATGTCAGTTCATCAATGGCGTTAAACAGTGCCTGCTTTTAAAAGTGTAGATAATGAAAAATGAAATATTCAACCCCCTCAAAAAACTGATTCCAGATGACTGATTATTTGTATCTTTTACAGAATAGTAGGTAAGGCACTGGAAACATATGAGAAAATATTTGTTGAAGTGGAGGTAT